>NC_135964.1:10628287-10928287 GCF_053455715.1 Rhinoraja longicauda
CTCAAATGATTATGCTTCATGAAAAATATATCAGTCATCACAAGTTGCTCTGTGTGCAAAGAGGGAGCAATAAACAAGTGGGCTACGGCTCCCGGCTGTTCCCGATGGTGTCATCAGCAGAACTACCTTCCTTATTTGGGTTTAGAGTTCCAACTAGCCTACAGTAAAAAATAGCACACGGAGTTAAACAGGAAATTGATGGACCTACAGGAAATTCACACAAGTAACCAACTCCTTTATCACTTTCCTAACCTCAGCACCTCAATGTACAAAAGTAGAGTTCTGCTCTAGGGATGACACCTTGGCTAGGTTTTAGTAGATCACAGCACACCATTGACATCCCACTTGATTACAAAGAAATAAACAAACTTGGGAGTGTGTCGAGGTGGTGTGTGTACCTCTCCCTCTCTGGGTACCCCATACCCAAGCATGGCAACCGTGTCGTGAGACATGAGAGGAGGTGGAAAGGAGATACAGCTTCTGATAGTTGTGGCCTTCTCGGTGGTTTACAGGTGTGATCATATCCAGAAATGTCTCGGACTAGTTGTCTTTAATGTTTCTTTGACAACACCTGAATGAAAACAGTACCTTTTCAATGCCACACAAGTGAAATGCAAACTGACAAGGACTTGTGTTGCAGGCCTGAACAATGAAATATCATGACTGCCCAGGTGTTCCATGAAGTGCACCCTTCCACAACACTACAACAACCATCTTTTGCCGACTTTCAAGTTACAACAAAATTATGGAAAAGATTAGCAAGTCTGTGAAAGTTAATATATAATCCATTGATTCAATAAAAATGGAGGCTGGCTTATATTATTATTAATTGTTTATATAATTTGCAAGGCACATCAACCTTCAAATTTTTGATTTGTAGTACAGTTGACTAAAAATCAATATCGTGGAGCCTATTCTAAACATTTCAACCAAAGCAGTTTTACAGACTGCAGCCAAGGAGATAAAGCTCTGAACATTTATATTGATGCTCCAAACTAATACACTGCACTCCACTTTACTTCCAGTAATGAGGCTGTGAACATTATTGGGGATTTTGTCTAAACTTCAATACACTGAAAGTAGATTATTGAAGGATTACCTGCAAAGCTGGGGTGGACAACATCGATAGGAAAGCCAGTCAAGCAAAATAAATAATTTACCAAACATATGGAATGACTTAGAAACACCTGCATATACTAAACATATTACATCTTCACGCTAATAATAAAAATAACACCACATTTATAATAGAAACTGTCTGATTAAGTTTATTATGCTACATTACTTTCTTAGCTGACTGATCATGCTACGAGTGAGATGTAGTTTGATCGATACAGGTTTCATATAACTAGCTTCCATCTTTGTTGAAGGTGTTTACAGTGGAAACATTTAAATAAATGAAGGACAACATATCTTTAAAATGGGAACGCCATGACTTTTCCAATTATTCCCACTGCAACATCTCACAGGGGTTCGATTTTAATGAACATTTAAAGAGAAATGAACCACAAAACTCTCTCCAATGTCAAGAATCCAACCCCAAATAATAGCAATGGCAATATAAAGTGTGTCGCGAAGCCAAGGACATGCCAGGAACTGTCTCAGTGTAGTTAGAAGGTCCCACAAAGGAAGCTGATTACCTGCGCTGAAGTGGAAGGAGTCGTGTCCAGATGTGGGTCGGCTGCCTGAGCCAGAGGACCTGGGCACATCTGGGAGGCTGGCCCGCACAGGAGGTGGGGGTGGCAGCGATGGAGGTGGGTTGTCAAATGCACTGTCATTCACTGGCAAAAATAAAAAATTACAGTCAAAAACGGAGAGAACGCATCTACATAAACAGATCAAAAGGATTATTGTTATTAAAAATTACTTTTTAAAACCAATAATGGCCTCATGATCAGCAATTTGCATCAATCTATTTCTGAATAAAACTGCAGATAACAAGCAACATGATAGGTCTCCACAACTGTTCAATATTGCTTTGACAAGCCACGAGTGAATTGGATGCTTGCAATTATCAGAGACAACAATGACAGCTCTGATAACGACAGAGTCAAGAGCAGGGCTCAGCGTTACTTTGCTGTTTAGTTTGGTTTAAAGATACAGCATGCTAACAGCCCCTTCACTGCAGCTCTGTGTTATTCCACCATTTCAACCACACCATACACACTAGGGGGCAATTTACAGAGACCAATTAAACTACAACCGTGCACATCTTTGGGCTGTGGGAGGAAACCAGAGCACCCGGAGGGAACCTATGTGGTCACAGGGAGGCCATGCAAACTCCACACAGACAGTACCCGAGGTCAGGATGGAACTCTGGTCTCTGGCGCTGTGAGGCAGCAGCTCCACCAAGAGCGCCACACAAGGAAACACAAAATGACTTCAAACGGTTCAAAAAAAATTTCACATCAGAATATCGTTTGAATTAAATTAAATGTAATTATCATGTTATTAACCTTTTTCCCCTCTATTGTCTTTCAATTATTTTTGTTTATTCAGCACATGTGCATTGATCCAAGCAGTGGCTCGGATAACACAGTTAATCTGAATGTACATGAATAATGGAAAAGTGTCCTAGAGAATTACGTTGCTACATCCGCTTCAGTCAATAATAGCAAGCTGTGGCGCCTTCACGCCCACGTTTGGTTTTGCATACAGCCTGTTACTGCTGGCGAGTTGCCAGCAGCCATATGAGAAGGTCCAGCCACAAGAGCTCAATAACAACTCCAAGGTCAGATCCACTAATTGGCCTAATCTGCACACTGTGGTGAGAATGTAGGTAAAAGGGGCTTCCGGAATAAACGTGACACAAGGTGTATGGCTCAGCTAAGTGTCGTTTGTTCTTTGCTTTCCGTCGTGGGATTCAGTTGATCCTACAACTGGTGACCCTATTGCTACACGCAACCTTCCACTTACTCACGAAATGTATGACGAAAAAAGTGACACGGTGACAGTCGACGAAGTAAAACTCGACGTCCCAACTCTTTTTACAACCACCGCCAGAGCGTGGTTTTCTATAGTAGAAGCTCGATTTCACTCCCTCAAGGTCACGAGCCTACAGACAAAATTCGGGTTCCTAGCAGCTCGTCTTCCAGAGCAGATCGCATGGGAAGTGGAGGACGTGCTCCTTAATCCAGAAGAAATGACGCCATACGATGCGCTTAAATCCGCTATCTTGGAGCGAACGCAGCCCTCGAAGCAAGCCCGCATTTCGGAGCTGCTGGGAGATGATAATCTCGGCAATAGGAGGCCATCACAAATGCTGCAAAGATGGCACAGGCAGGTGGGAGACGAAAAGATTGACGGCGATGTCTGGAAACAGACGTTTCTCCGCTACATGCCCACTCAGGTGCAGGGGCCCTATTATTAATTTATAAATTTAAATAAATTTTAAATCATTCCAGCGTTTCATGGACCACATATTCTCCGGCTGCGATTTTGTCTAAGCATACATCGACGACATTGGTAGCGAGCTCCAGCGAAGACGAACACAACACCTCGGATTACTGTTCCGACGTCTCGACGAATATGGTATTGGCATAAACACGAACAAATGTGTGTTTGGCGCTCACAAAACTCACTTTCCTTGGGCGTCGCGTGATGGAGAACGGCATCCTGCCCAGTGAAGTAAAGGTGCAGGAAATCCAAAACTACCCAGTGCCAGATTCGTTAAACTAATGATGATGATTTTTGGGGATGATAAATTTCTATTGCCGCTTTCTACCGAACGACGCAGGTTCCCTATTACCCTCGACCAACTTACTCAAAGTTTCGGACAAATCGTCTTCAAAGAAACCGTTGTGTTTGCCCAAGATGCAGTTCAAGCCTTCAACGTTGCTAAGAGGACTCTCGCTGACACAACTATGCTGGTCCATCAGAGGCCCAATGCCTTATTTTCACTCACCACTGATGCCTCTGTCAACGCCGTGGGAGCCGTTGTGCAGCAGCGAGTCAACGACAGGTGGGAGCCTCTGGTATTCTTTTCGGTAAAATTATCATTCACTCAGATGAGGTACAGTGTATTCGGGCGAGAACTTTTGGGTATGTACCTCGCCATCAAGCATTTCCGCCATCTGTTGGAAAGCCATCCCTTCACTATTTATACGGATCACCAACCGCTCACATACGCTACTCGTACAAGTGCGGGGAGCTATTCACCGCGGGAAATCCGCCACTTGGACTTTGTTCTGCAATTCTCCAGTGACATCAGGCACATTCAAGGAAAAGCAAATCTGGTTGCTGACACTATCAAGACTGGAGGTGGATGCTCTGAATGCGGCCACACATCGATTTTTATGCCATGGCTCGCGCGCAGCATATTGATCCCGATCTTATCCATTACCACCGGACACCTACAGCCCTAAAGTTGGAAGATGTACCTATCGGTGACACGAGAGAAACCATCATCAGTGACACTTCTACTGGCAAACCAATGTCGTTTGTGCCGAGGACGATGCGTTGAGAAGTTTTCAGCGCACTGCACAACATATCACATCCGGGCAAGAAGGCATGGGCACTGTATATACAGTGCATTCAGAAAGTATTCAGACCCCTTCACTTTTTCTACATTTTGTTATGTTACAGCCTTATTTTAAAATGGATTGAATTCTTTTTTTTTTAATCATCAATCTACACACAATACCCCAGAATGAAAATCGAAAACAGGTGTTTAGTAATTTTTGCAAAGTAATTAAAAATAAATAACTGTACTATCACATTTACATAAGTATTCATACCCTTTGCTATGACACTCAAAATTGAGCTTAGGTTCATCCTGTTTCCATTGATTATCCTCGAGATGTTTCTACAACTTGATTGGAGTCCACCAGTGGTAAATTAAATTGATTGGACATGATTTGGAAAGGCACACACCTGTCTATCAGGGCCACAGTTGACTGTGCATGTCAGAGCAAAAACTAAGCCATGAAGATGAAAGAATTCTCCGAGACAGGGATTGTGTCGAGACACAGATCTGGGGATGGGGGTAAAACAATTTCTGCAGCATTGCAGGTCCCGAAGAGCACAGTGGTCTCCATCATTCTTAAATGGAACCACCAGGACTCTTCATAGAGCTGGCTGCCCGGCCAAACTAAACAATCGAGGGAGAAGGGCCTTGGTCAGGGAGGTGACCAAGAATCCGGTGGTCACTCTGACAGAGCTCCAGAGTTCTTCTGTGAAGATGGGAGAACCTTCCAGAGGACAACTATATCTGGAGCACTCCATCAATCAGGCCTTTATGGTAGAGTGGCCAGACATAGAAACATAGAAACATAGAAAATAGGTGCAGGAGTAGGCCATTCGGCCCTTCGAGCCTGCACCGCCATTCAATATGATCATGGCTGATCATCCAGCTCAGTATCCTGTACCTGCCTTCTCTCCATACCCCCTGATCCCTTTAGCAAAAAGGGCCACATCTAACTCCCTCTTAAATATAGCCAATGAACTGGCCTCAACTACCTTCTGTGGCAGAGAATTCCACAGACTCACCACTCTCTGTGTGAAGAAATGTTTTCTCATCTCGGTCCTAAAAGACTTCCCCCTTATCCTTAAGCTGTGACCCCTGGTTCTGGACTCCCCCAACATCGGGAACAAACTTCCCGCATCTAGCCTCTCCAACCCCTTAAGAATTTTATATGTTTCTATAAGATCCCCCCTCAGTCTTCTAAATTCCAGCGAGTACAAGCCTAGACAGAAGCCACTCCTCAGTAAAAGGCACATGACAGCCCACTTGGAGTTTGCCAAAAGGCACCTAAAGGACTCTCAGACCATGAGAAACAAGATTCTCTGGTCTGATGAAACCAAGATTGAACTCTTTGGCCCAAATGCCAAGCGTCATGTCTGGAGGAAACCAGGCAATGCTCATCACCTGGCCAATACCATACCTCTGGTGAAGCATGGTGGTGGCAGCATCATGCTGTGGGGATGTTTTTCAGCAGCAGGAACTCAGGATCGAGGGAAAGATGAACAGCATATACAGAGAGATCCTTGATGAAAACCTGCTCCAGACCTCAGATTCTGGACCTCAGACTGGGGCGGAGGTTCACCTCCCAACAGGACAATGACCCTAAGCCAAGACAACGCAGGAGCGGCTTCGTGACAAGTCTGTGAATGTCCTTGAGTGGTCCAGCCAGAGCCCGGACTTTAACCCAATCGAACATGTCTGGAGGGATCTGAAAATAGCTGTGCATCGACGCTCCCCATCCAACCTGAGAGCTCGAAAGGAACTGCAGGGAACAATGGGAGAAATTACCCGAATACAGGTGTACCAAGCTTGTAGCGTCATACCCAAGAAGACTTGAGGCTGTAATCGCTGACAAATGTTCCTCAAAGTACTGAGTAAAGGGTCTGAATACTTATGTAAATGCGATATTTCAGTTATTTCTTTTTAATTACTTAGCAAAAATTTCTAAACACCTGTTTTCACTTTTTTATTATGGGGTATTGTGTGTGGATTGATGATATAAAAAAAAAAGAATTTAATCCATTTTAAAATAAGGCTGTAAAGTAACAAAATGTGGAAAAAGTGAAGGGGTCTGAATACTTTCTGAATGCACTGCATCTGCTCACTTGTGAAGACCAGGCAAGATGCTATCCCAGTCATCAATATTTCAGCGGAAACAATAGCCCGCGCTTTTGTTGACCGATGGATTTCAGCGTTTGGGGTTCCAAGTACGATCACAACAAACCGAGGACTGCAATTCGAGTTTCAAACACTAACCGACCTAGAGTACGAACCAGATCCGAACGACTGCGTAACATCCACAAGCGAACGGCCTGATTGAACGGTTCCATCGGCAGTTGAAAGCCGCTCTTGGCAGCCGGAGGAGACGCATTGCACTGGAGTGAACGGTTGCCTCTGGTTCTGCTTGGCATTTGTACGGCGGTGAAAGCAGACCCAAGATGTTTGTCGGCGGAAATGGTTTATGGCACAACTCGGAAGCTGCCCGACGAATTTGGCGAACCAATCACCAGACAGATCCTATGATCCAAGCAGGTATATCGATCGATTACGGCGAACAATGCAGCTACTCAGGCCAACACCGACAAGGCGAACACCTGCAATGGTCTACGTGCCTGATGACCTCCAACGCTGCACACGTTTTGGTCCGACACGACGCCGTCCACCGACCTCTTCAGCAAGCATACGATGGCCCTTACCAAGTCATCCAATGCCAACCCAAAAGTTTTGTCTATCTGGACGGAAAAACTGACACCGTATCCGTCGACCGGTTAAAGTCAACATACGTCGAGAACCAACCGAATACCTCACCCACCAAACCGGTGAAATCGCAAGACCACAACACTTCCCATCAAAGACTTCCCACACTGCAGTACCAAACAAGATCAGGCCGTAAAATCAAACCGCCAGACCGGGCGGGGCAGGACAAAGCCAGGCAGCTGCCACCTTGTATGACTCAGAGGCTGAGGGGGGGAGTTGTGGCGACTTCACGCCCACGTTGGTTTTGCATACAGCCTGTCACCGCTGGTGACTTGCCAGCAGCCACACGAGAAGGTCTAGCCATAAGAGCTCAATAACAACTTTAAGGTCAGATGCACTAATTGGCCTCATCTGCACACTGGTTATGATTGGTGAGAATGTTGGTAAAAGGGGCTTCCAGAATAAACATGACACAAGGTGGCTGGCTCAGCGAAATGTCGTTTGTTCTTTGCTTTCTGTCGCGGGTTTCATAGATCCTACAAAGACACATAATCTTATAATTAGCACAAGCATCCTGTTAAACTAAATACGCCAAGAAAACTAAAATGTACTCAGTAGGTTATAAAGATACTGTTCAAGTTAATTATTTCTGGGGCTCTAAACAGAATTGTTGTTAAAAAGTCATACATATTTAAAAGATATTTATCGAGGTACGTGGATAGGAAACATTTAAATGGATATGGGCCAAATATAGGCAGGTGGGACTAGTGTAGATGGGGCATCTTGATCGGAATGGGCAAATTGGGCTGAAAGGCCTGTTTCCTTGCGATATGGATAGGTTGGGCAAGTAGGCAGAAGCATGCAGAATAATGTGGATAAACGTGAGGTTATCCACTTTGGTCGCAAGAACAGGAAGGCAGATTGTTATCTGAATGGTGTCAGATTAGATGGGAAGGTCTAACGAGACCCTTGTGTGCTTGTTTATCAGTCACTGAAAGTAAGCATGCAGGTACAGCAGGCAATGAAGCAAGCCAATGGTATGTTGGCCTTCATTGTGAGGGGATTTGAGTTTAAGAGCAAGGAGGTCCTACTGCAGTTGTACAGGGCTCTGGTGAGACCGCACCTGGAGTAGTGTGCGCAATTTTGGTCTCCTAATTTGAGGAAGGACATTATTGCTATTGAGGAAGTGCAGCATGTGTTCACCCGGTTAATTCTCGGGATGGCGGGACAGACGTACAATGAAAGAATGGGTCGACTGGGCTTGTATTCACTGGAATTTAGAAGGACAAGAGGGTATCTTAGAGAATCATATCAAATTCTTAGAGGATTGGACAGGGTAGATGCAGGAAAAATGTTCCCGATGTTTGGGGAGTCCAGGACCAGAGGTCACAGTTTAAGAATAATGGGTAAGCCATTTTGGACTGAGATGAGGAAAAAACTTTTCACCCAGAGTTGTGAATCTGTGGGATTCTCTGCCACAGAAGGGAGTGGAGACCAATTCACTGGATATGTTCAAGAGAGTTAGATTTAGCTCTTTGGGCTAAGGGAATCAAGGGATATGGGGAAGAAGCCGGAACGGGGTATTAATTTTGGATGATCAGCCATGATCATATTGAATGGCGATGCTGGCTCGAAGGGCCGAATGGCCTACTCCTGCACCTATTTTCTATGTTTCTATGACTAGAAATGAAGATGCTGGAAATCTGAACGAATCACAAAATGCAGTTAATTCTCGACATACCGGGCAACATCTGTGGAAAGAGAAAGTGAGTTCAGTTTCGAAAATCAGAATTGATGAAGGGTCTGATAAAGATTTTTAATTTGAAACTGAGCAGTTTCAGCTTTCACAGGTGCTGCCTGACATGCTGAGACTTCCCAGCTTTGTTTTCATCTCGCCATGGCAAATCTCAAATCTTTGCTCACTTTTACATAGTTGATTTACAAATCAAAAGCATTTATGTTCTTTGCACTTTTAGTGATGAGCACAGTGATCAGTGATCTAATTCCCAAAAGAATAGTTTAAAATCTTCCACGAAGGAAGGGGTCTCCCTTGATGTTCCAGAACGCTGTCACAAGGTTTGTTTTCTGCTTGGCGTTGGGTGGGCCACTGGTGGACATGTGCAATCATTGGCATTAACACCCGGTTAACAGAGAATCAGGAATGAGAGTCACACAAAATGGCCACACACGACTACTGAAAACATTGATGGTACGAGGATGAATTCAACCTGGAAATGAATCCGTGATAACTGTGATGCCAAAGCACGGGGAGAAACGACTCTAGAGGTGCAGAAGCTGATCACTAGTCATGAAGCTGTCCCTTAATTGGCTGGGTAAATGTAAAAATTGTCCCTAGTGGGTGTAGGATAGTGTTAATGTGCGGGGATCGCTGGGCGGCACGGACTTGGAGGGCCGAAAGGGCCTGTTTCCGGCTGTATATATATGATATGATGATATGATATGAAAGTACATTGTAAAAACTATTCAATAAACTCCAGCTATTGAAACCCAAGTTTGCGATTGATCCTGAAACCCAAACAGTATCTCTATGTTTAAAAGTTATTCCTTCAATTAATTTTAAAAAAGCTCACATATTTACAGCAGCTGTCTGCAAGGTTCTGCAGCAATCTCCTGGTTGTGAGTAACACTTCCCAACACCTCCATGCTGCCACACATAGCAACAAGCACTGACTGGATCCCAGACAGTCCACCCAAAGTGATGCAGCCTCAAACACGGATGGTTCAATGCAAGAGAGTCCATGAATCCCGAACCATTTCCTCCAAGGTGGGAGAAGGAGATTTAAAGCATTAAATCTCGAGCAATCCAACCAAGATTGCAATCTGCAGCACTGTTACTCTGATCTTACAGGCACATTCTTTTTTTTTTTTATAATTCTATTTTTATTTTGATTTTCCAGTTCCATACATTCCGCAATGATACACATTCTCATTCACCTTAAACCCTCCTTAGTTAACAAATACTGCATATCCCAAAATAAAGCATACCACAGGTATTGGAAGCACTACAAGGATGGGTAATGACTTACTGGACATTTGATCATATCCAAAACTTAACTACACACAAAAACAAAAACAACTAAAACCAACATTTGGGGTATACCTCTATAATATTTCATCACTACTTCTGGAGCGGTATGAAATCAAGGAAAATGAGATAGGACACGGAAGTAGGATACAAAGATCCGCTTTAAACGAATGATGGCCGTACGGGCATGATGTACAACATCCATTTTCCCCACCTTTTCAAAAATATTCCCTGTTGCAATCTTAAAGCAAAAGTTATCCTTTCCATTATAAAAATATCATATATAATGTTAATCCAGTCATCCACATTAGGTTTTCCAGGTTTCAACCACTTCCTAGTAATAGCTTTCCTGCTGGCAGCACTTAAGATCTGGAAAATATACTTATCTTTAATAGAAGCATTTTGTACTGGTAAAGCACCAAAATATAAAAACTCAAATTTAAATGGAATATCCATATAATCCAACCAAGATTGCAATCTGCAGCACTGTTACTCTGATCTTACAGGCACATTCAAAAGGAAATGTGTCCTACTGTTCCAGAGAGGGAGAAAGCATGAAATATAGATAAAGGATTAAGCCAAGTTAAACCAAAGACACAAAGGGCTGGAATAACTCGGCATGTGAGGCAGCATCTCTGGAGAACATGTCAAAATCCAAGGTAAAATCATGATGAAAATGCTTCAGCAGAATAGGAAGTAGGTTCAGTTATGTTTAGTAAACGTTTGGTGAATAAAAGATTCATTCAGCAAAAATGATAACTGACGTTGGTATCTGCTGCCTGAGCCACATGTGGAAGAGGACACTTACAGAAGGTGGCCTGGAGGTAGTGAGGGACGAACACTATCAAAGGCACTATCCCCGACAGAGGAAATATTTAACAAGAAGAGAACAAGGATCTTCATGAATTATACAAAATGAAAGGATTAAATATTACCTATTTATGCAAATAATAGCTTCAAAGACAAATCATTTTACATATGTACATCTCTGAACAAGTACGCTTTTTATTATATAGAATGGATAAAGTGCTGGAGTAACTCAGCGGGTCAGGTAGCAACTCTGGAGAACATGGATAGGTGATGCTTTGGGTCCGGACCCTTCTTTACAATGTGGTGTCAGAAGAAGGGTTGTGACCCGAAACTACACTTATCCATGTTCTCCAGGGATGCTGCCCGACCCAGAGTTACTCCAGCACTTGTCTTTTTTTCCCATATAAACCAGCCTTTGCAATTCCTTATTTAAGATTTTTTTTTAAGTTTTAAAGTTTTTTATTATAAAACTTTATCTGTGAAACACAATCTAAATGCAGTACCTGGTGGAGGGACCAGAAGGTCGTAATCAGAAGGTGTTCTGTTCAGAGAGGAACAACTCAGTTTCTGGTTGTCTCTTGCTGGGAGCCGTGCTGGTGGTAAGGGAGCTGGAACCACTGGCATCTCAAAGATATCGTCTGGGAATGGCAGAAATACATTCACCTCATTTATACAACTTCAATGTTCATATTTCAGTGCACAGGCCATTACAAGACGGTTTCTCTCTCTGTACACATGTTCATTCGTCTCTGCATTAGACTGGACAGAAAGTAACTTTCCTTTAGGTCAGGATCAGAGAAAGTCCTGTTTAATGAGAATCAGTTCTTGGATGTGGGAACTAAAATGAGAAATGTTTCCACTTATTTAGACTGAACATAGAACAGTACAGTACAACAGGCCCTTCGGCCCACAACGTCTGTTCCAAACATGATGCCAAGACCAACTCTTATCAGCCTGCACATCATCAATATCTCTCCATTCCCTCTATATCCATGTGCCTATTCAAAAGGCTCTTAAATCCCACTATCATATTTGCCTCAACCACCACCCCTGGCAGTGTGTTTCAAGCCCCCACCACCCTGTCTGTGAAAAAAACATGCCCTGCACATCTCCTTTAAATTTGCCCCTCCCACTTTAAAGCTATGCCCTCTAGTAAGTAGCAACAAACCTGTGAAGTTAACAGGAATGGAACCTGTTCTATTGCCACAAACCTTGGTTAAACAATGAATTGTGGAATGACACCACATCACCCACTTGGCGTTGATGCCATGTGTCCCGGTGGTTTCACAAGAGTATTAGCAAACAAGCGACAATGTCAGGACTGGCGACCAAGTGCCCAGTCACAGAAGTCATCTTTAATTTGTGATCCAGGGGAGGAGAAAAAAAGACTTGCAGAGAAAGGGCTACGTTAGTGAAGACTCAGCTACTAATAGCAGAGAGGTGAGCACCAGATACACGGGAGCACAGAAATCTCAATGGACGGCAGGGGTGCGGTGATTTATTCATGTTGTAATACTTTGATACATCTGATGGGAATCGTATGTTGCTGCACAGTAGAAGCAACGTGACCAAGAACAGCTTCTTCCCAGCAACCATTAGACTCTTGAATGCTGCACAACACTAACCTCAGCAACTGGGATCTTCTGTGGAATGTGAGTTTGGGCCCACTGCAGACTTCAGTTTTTGCACTATTATGATTACCCAGTATTATGGTTATTGATTTATTGTGTCATTGAGCATTATATATTTATGTTTTTACATGAATAGGCCTGTTCAGCTACAGCAAGTAAGAATTTCATTGTTCTGTTGCAGTTACGTTAGACTATTAAACACTTGACAATTATTTTATAACGATCTTTACATCTTTTATACATCAGGGAAGGAAGATGGGCTTGTATAGAGGGAGTACAGGGAAATCGCACTGAGCAGTACTTCTTGAGAAGTCAGTCGAGTGAAGCCTTCAGAGTTAACACAGTTTTGGCCTATATGTCTCCTAAATGTAGAAAGCAAGATTTTCTTTAGCAGAGAGGTTAGCAAGTTATTTAGAAAGGAACAGGTTAATAGATACCACAGTGCAGAAAGCAGGAATCCCGGGTTTTCCAGGTTGCTTAGAACACATTAATGTAATATGGCACCAGATTCAGACAGCCAAGCTCGAGAGAAGAGATTTGCATGCTGTGTTTTTGGACCTGGCAATTGCGTTTGGCTCTGTACCACATAGTCCAAGGTGGAGTGCTTTTAATTTCTTTAGAGTTCCAGGATCGATAGTAAATTTAGTGAAAGCATATTTCCAAGATATCCGAATGTGTTTTAGTTTGGTAGCCTTCACGACAGCATGGCAGAGACTAGAGATGGGCATTATGGCAGGGTGGACTATTTTCCCGTTAGTTTTTACAATGGCAATGGAGTTCGTGATTAGAGCATCACGGTGGGTTGTCGGCAGGGAGAGATGGCAGGGCGGCTGCGCCTTCCTCCAATATGTGGATGATGTGACCTTGGTGACCAGAACAGGAGCTTCTACAAGAAGGTTATTAGAGAAGATAAATGATAATCTTAAATGGTCGAGATTGAAGATTAAGCCGAGTCAGTCACGGAGTATTTCTTTGCCAAGAGGAAAGTAGCGAAAAGGTTTTATGTAGATGGAGAAACCCTGTCTATAATGGAGAAGCCAGGTAAAAGTTTGAATAGGTGGTATAACAGGAAGTTCGACGACACTGAACAGATTCAGAAAAGATGTTACTGACGGGTTAGAAAGGATAGAGAAGTCAGGGCTTCCGGGCAAGTTGAAGTTGTGGTGTTTGCAGTTTGGGCTATTCCCTTGATTGATGTGGCCATTGACAGTATATGAGGGGCCAAGTTCTAGTGTAGAGAGATTGGTTAGTTCATATATTAGAAAATGGTTAGGAGTTCCAGTGTCTTAGTAATGTGGCTTTTTCTGGGAAAGATATTCTCCATTTACCATTGTCCAACCTAACAGAAGAGTTTAACCTAAGCGCTAAGGTTGAGGTTAGAGTTGCAATTATCAGGGACCTTAGTTAGTAATCTGGTGCCGTGTAACTAGAGGAAGTGGAACTCAAAAACGGGCAGTAGAAGCACAAGCAGCTCCGAGGCATACAGACATTGTTGGTAGAGTGCAGCAAGGGAAAGGAGGCCTAGGGCTCAGCACAGGGAAACCAGTGTGGAGTAAGGCAGGTCCAACAGAGAAGAGGGAATTGGTTGTAGAGGTACATCATCAGGAGGAAGCAGTGAGATGTATAAGGGCAGTAGGTCAGGTTAAGCAGGGACCATGGATGAACTGGATAGTGTAGAAAAGAAGTTTAGCTGGAGGGACCTGTGGAGCATTGAGGCGGGTTATGCAAATTTCCTTATAAGGGCTATTTATGATATGCTGCCATCACCGCAGAACCTCAAACAATGGGTAGGTAGGGACCAGAGGTGGCAACGTAGAGGCATATTTTGTCAGGATGCAGGGCTGGTCTTTCTCAGGGTCCGTATACTTGGCGGCATAACCAGGTCTTGAAGTGCATAGCTGCAGCAATTGAGAGGAGGAGAGCACATGAATTCAATAGGCACTTGGGATAAATTAGTGGATGAGGTTAATGAAAGGAAAAAGTTTAGATATGTAGATGTTGGCAGCAGAAGTTGAGCAGCGAGGTTGGAGAGCAAGAATACGGCCAGTAGAGGTGGATTGTAGAGGTTTCATAGCGAGATCGACCACATCACTATTTGGAAAGCTTGGAATTCGCAGAAAGAAGAAATGTGTAACATGCAATATATGTATTTCTTTGTAAGTGTATCCCGGTTTTATGCAAGGTTGATATTTGCGGCGTTGAGTTTATTGATGGGTTAAGATAAGTGGAAGATAGGATGTGACTGTTTAGCATTTGTTATTTAGTAGATACTGGTAGCATATGTGCTGAGAGCAGGTATTGAGGGGGGTTGTTCTGGGACACCACAACCAACTGTTGAGCCTTCCCGAGGTGTCGTGGACCTAACTCAACGAAACACTAGTGAAGGGAGGTGCCCACTTGATAACCCCAATGATATTCTTGCATCTACACAATCAGTTTTTTTAATGTGCTTGTTAGCATGTAGGTAGCTGTTTATGGCATATGGAGTTAGTTATTGTCCTCAGCATAAGTTGGTATATGCAGCTTAGTTAGTACTTTGGCTTTGGGGTTAGTTTTCTTGGCTGAACGCTTATCCTGGTGTTATAGCACAAGTACGCTGTGTTTTAATTGTAATTATTGGAATAGAAGCACACTAAAGCATAACGAACAATATGCTGCTACTTTCAGTGAAATAAATATATCCATCTAAAGCATTTAAAACATGAGCATATGTTCAGGACGTCAAAATGGCATGTTGTACTTGGGTTTTTTTTAATGCACTGCTGTTACTATTCTTTCTTCCTCTAATTATTCTTTTCCACTTTTCCGAATAATTTTAACAGACTAGGACTTTATTCCTTGGAGTGCAGAGGATGAGGTGTGATCTTATAGAGATTTACAAGAACATGAGGGAAATAGATTGGGTAAATGCAGTCTTTTGCTCAGAGTAGGGAATCGAGAACCAGAGAACACAAGTTTAAGGTTAGGGGGTAAAGATTTAATAGGAACCTGAGGGGTAACTTTATTTTTTACACAAAGGGTGGGGCTAATATATGGAACAAACTGACGTAGGAGATCGTTGAGGCAGGTACTATAACAGTTGGTTGAGGCGGATACTATCATAATGTATAAGTGACGTTTGGACAGGTACATGGATAGGATAGGCTTAGAGGGATATGGGCTCAGGGCAGGCAGGTGGGATTAGTATAGATGGGACATGTTGGGCGTAGTGGACAGGTTGGGCCGAAGGGCCTGTTTCCATACTGTATGACTACGACTCTAACATAGTAAAGGTAACATTAAATGTATTTACCTATTTCCAATGCTTTGGGTTTCTTTGCTTCAGACGTGCTATTGTGAGTTCCATTGGCACATTGCCCATTTTCAAACACCCTGGAAAGATTTAACAGAATAAAACTGGAGTGTTGCACACACATACCCTTGTCCGAGCTCCCAAATGTGACCCTCTTCAACTTCTTGATCACCCAACCTGACCCTAATGTTGAAACCCTCACATCAAACCACAGCGTCAGTGCACTGCGTAAGTGTTTATGCAAGGATTACTATTCAGACCAAGGCAACATTTGAACATTCTTCACTGATGCCTTCCTTGAACTAAACAGTGCCTGGTGCGACAACGTACTACCAGCACTGCACGTGGTACAATGTTCTCAAGCGGTATACTCACTCAGGCATAAATTACCGTTTCTGTAATTAACCATGCAGACCAACAGATATATACACAAAACTATATCAGATACACTGCAGGTAGTACAGCTGTCACATAGTCCCAGTGACCTGGCTTTGATTCTGATGTCTGCAGCAGTCTGTGTGGAGTTTGCAGGTTCCTCCTGTGACTGCCTGGATTCCTTCCCTTCCCCCACGCTCCCTCCTCCCCAGGTGCTGCCACATACCAGAGCCATGCTGGCTGGCATGTTCATCAGCTGCTGTAAATGTAGCATTGTCATGTGGTCGGCTGGCAGGGGAACCGGCAGGGGTCTGGAGGAAGGGATACGGGGTGCTTAGACACATGTGAGAGAATAGTTACAAATTGATAGATGGGGAATTAAATTTATGGGTTGCTGGAAGAGTTGGAAAAGACCCAATGGGTCAAATTTCACCCACATCTGATGCAGAAATACCAACCGATCATGAGTGAAAATGGTTAGTCATCATTTTGTTTCATAACTTTCATTCAAAAATTTTGGAACTACAGGTTTAGATGATGTCCTCAGAGTTATCAAGTGTCTGTTCAGGTAATGACCAGTGATTTACTGGTGGATATGGGTCTATTACAAGCAACAGTTGGATTACAAATCCATTTGAGTCCACCGGGTGGCGCCAGCAATAGCTGCCTTGCCAATAGTCTGTCTGTCCCGTCCTTCTTTGTGTTTAAATTGTATGTGTTAAATGTATGTTTTTAGTGTTCTTTAGCTTGTTTTATGTGGGGGCTGGGGGAAACTTTTGCTAATTCTTTTCCGTATCGTATCTCCGCCTGCTCTGCGGCCTAACATCGAGGAGTTGGCAGCCTTTGCTGGAGACTGACCGGGAGCTCCACCACATGGAGCCTACGGGATTTTAACATTGCGGAGACCGCAATCCCTTTGCCAGGGATCGACCTCAGAGCTCCAACCGTGGGTACTTGCGGACTTAACTTCACGGAGCTCGCGGTCTCTGGTCAGAGACCGACTTCGGGAACTCCAAGCCGCGGGAGCTTCGACCACCCCGACCACGGGAGAATAAAGAGGAAGCAGATCGAACTTTTTTGTCTTCCATCACAGTGTGGAATGTGGGGAATCCACTGTGGTGGATGTTTATGTTAACTTATGTAGTTGTGTGTTTTGGTGCTTTTTTTTTCGTATGGCTATATGGTAATTCGCATATCACTGTACCTTAATTGGTACATGTGACAATAAAAGACCTATGAAACCTTTGAATCTCGTAGGAAATGTAATGCTTTAACATCCTGTTTCAATTTCCATTTTCTCTCTTCCCTCCTTGCAATGAGATTGAGGAAACTTTACTGGGATACATTTCTCAAATTCCCCACTGTTTCTCACAACAGATTTTTGATAATGTGGCAGCCTTGATGCAGATTATGCTACCGGGGTAATCTGCACAACCAATGTGGTTCCGTTCTTTTGATGAACTACAATAATTTCCTCTTGCCTAGCTCTTGCCTGCCATTGAACATAATGGAAACTGCATCAAACAATCTTCTTATACTAGGAGTTTAAAAATCTGTGCCTGGAATTTTTGTTTTTACTCGTTTTTGTGAATTATCCAAGTAAATAATCTCAATATTGCCAAAGCTTCATTGGCCCCCTCGTGTGTAGGAAGTAACTGTAGATGCTGGTTTACACCGAAGATAAACACAAAATTCTGGGGTAAGACTGAGGGGTCTCGATCCTAAACGTCATCCATTCCATTCCTTCTCTCCGGAGATGCTGCCTATCCCGCTGAGTTGCCAGCATTTTGTGGCTATTTTCATTGCCCCCTCAATCTTTGGTATTCCCATCAGTACTAAGGCAATCAGACATCCCAACAACCTTTTGATGTAATCCCAAACATTTTTATTTTAAAGAAGTGAGAAATTAAAATTTAATTTTCGTGCCAGAGATAATCAGTAATTGCACAAACACTCTGATGTGATTAAGACAGAGCTTCAGAGTAACGATACCTTGATATCCGAGGTTTCACAGTCTGCAAGTGAGGGGGTTGTGTAGATATGGACAAAGGGTATGAGGAAGGAATCTTGTATTCATCTTCACTGTCCTCAGTAAACACTCTTGCTTTTTCAGAGGTTGCCTGCAAACTTGTGAATGAATGGGGATATCTACAAAAGGAAAACAAACATAAATAAAACACTTCACTGCAGAGACCTTATTCAGCCTTAAATTTCATACATTTTTCTGCATTCATTGACTGAAACCACAATGGATAGGATGTCACTGAAGTGGAGCTGGGTAGTAACATTGCCACTACAGTGACAGCATTCCCAATTGTGTCATTTTAAAAGGAACCTGCTGCATATTGCTGTTAAAAGCATGTAATGAGATGCATGATATTGATACGTTTCACCCCCAATCCACTGCACAACCACGGTGGAGCAGATGGGATTTCGTTCCACAAGCAGGTCAGATTCACATCTGGCCACGAGACATACACACAACAGCAACTGCAGAATAGCTCAGTCTATTGTTAAACATTAACTCAGTGCCTGAACATGGGTATCAAAGTAAACTGTGCAGCAGTGTGTCGGAGCTCTCAGGAACAGGCAACTCCTCCACTTAGTGTATCCCTGGACTGTGACCTTGGGCTGGGGGGGGGGGGGGGGGAGGAGGAGTGTTCCAAGGAGAAGCCATCTCTAGCTGTCTTCATCCATTTTGTTGACATATGTTAACAGCAACAAAGCCCTGCAACAAGTTTTCTATCTGCCTGTCTTCCCCAATATGAATCTGCCAAACTGGATGCAAGAGGGGAAACAAACGAAAAAAATGACTTGGATTATTAAAAGGATTTATATCTGCTTTTCTCATAGATTCTGCAGATTGAAGGCAGATATTTCCTGCATACGTTGTACTGTGAAAAAAGCTGCAAACTCAGTCTCTCTCTTCTGTGCCCCACTCTCTGTTTTCTTGCTAACTGAAGAACAAAGTCCTGGTCTTTGATAATGGCCTTATTACTTGTGAATTGTTCTCGTGAAGCTACATCACAGGATTTATCAGACAATGTGGAAAATTGATCAGTTATGTACTTTATAGAAAAGGAGACCAAATCCTATCGAAGAATTATACCTTGTTAGTCTGCTCTCAAGAGCAGCGCAAAACCAAGTTAATCAATCATGCCTCACTCCTTGCAAGGTCAATACATAATGGATTATTAATGTAATATTTCCTGGCAAATCAAACAATGGTTCTGATTCAATATATATATCTATTCAGGTCTGTTTTGGTGTCAGTACTGCCAACATACCATACTGGCCCATCTAATAAGTGACAAGATTTTCAAATATTTAAAGTTTTTGATATTACAAACAATTACTATTTTTTTTTAAAAATCACATGTATGAATTAAATCAGGCTTTCAGGTCTTTAAACACCCTAAAGGATGATGATCCATCAAAGACACTAACAGCAAGGAACAATACATGTTCCAGCAACTCTTTGTCCACAAACAAAGCAGCCTGTGTATCCCCATTGTACAGGTAACAAGCTGCTGTGCTATCCCGAGGATTACTCATTAACCAACAGCAGGTGCATCATTTGACAGTCTTTAGATGTGAATGCAGTCTTGGCAATATTACTTATTCTGTAACAATGCTTGCCTATTTTTCTACAGCAAAATATATCCTTCAGAAGATTAATCCCTAACTCAATTTCCTCAGGAAAACTCAGGTCCAGAAGAATTACATCTGCACAGCAGGGTGCTGAGGTTTATTAATGTTAATGTTTTTTAATTCACAATAGACTGTGAATGCAGTCCAATTCACAATCTGTTAAGGAAATGTAAAGGAAACTCCCCCCATCTTTTCCACAGTAGCAATCCATGCTGCCTTACACAATGTTGCACTCCAGCACCACACAGAAAGTTCCCTCCTTAATGAAAAAAAAAGGAATCAAGGTTCTGGTGCAATTCTGTACTTTGCCTTTTCATGTTCTCTAGAGATGCTGCAATGTTTCGGGTTGAGACCCTTCCTCAGCACTTTGTGTAATTTTGCGAATTAGGCAGCATCTACAACCTGCCTTGTCCATGTTACAAGCTGGAGACTGAAAGACCACTCACAAGTCATGGCCTCCTTCTGATCTCTCTCTCCTCAGCTTAATTCTGACTGCACTGAAATTGCAGACCAGGAAGATGTTTCTGATGACATGTCTCCTTCCTGGACTCGGGTGGAGTTGCAGCACAGGAGGCGGGCATTCTCCAAATGCTCAGAGATTCTAAACGCAAGCTCAACTGGTCTTGCAACAGATTGGACAGGAAGCTGAAAATTCCTTTGAATGAAATTAATTCAGCTTAGAAAAATTATTAAACTGGTCACTACTTTTAGTTATTATTAATCAATAACCCACCATATAATATTTGGAAGGAAATGCAAAAAAAAGTTTTGTTTGTTGTGAAAATTGCTACATTGCCCTTCCTCGATTACTGACACGGCATTTTAAAATTATCCATTAAAGGGGAACCAAAAATAGGCCAGACCAGATATAGATGGAAGACAGTAAGGATTCAAATGTGCTCTTTACAGCAAATTGTTAGCACTTTCCTTTCTAAAAGGCCAGATTATTAAATGACTTGAATATCAATTCAGATCAGCTGGCACACTGGAATTTCAACCAATGCCCCTGGGATCAGCAACCCAGGTCCCCGTGTGCTGGCCCGAGACCCAACTGCTGTGTTACAGACCCCTGGTGTGTAGAACTAAAGCTGTGAGCCCTTACTTGTTCGTGGACAGACTGTTACCTCCAGTACTGGACACTCCATTCCAAGCTCTGTCACTGCAAGAAATCACCAGGAGACACAGGAAGAGACTGTCAAAAAGTGACAATCCCATCGAGTCCCAGAAATTCCCATCTGAAGAAAGTTCCCAACCTTAAACGCCGCCTATCCATGTCCTCCAGGGATGCTGCCTGACCTGCTGAGTTACTCCAGCACTTTGCGTTTGACTCAAGGATGCTGCAAGACAGTTCCTTGTTCCTATTCCCTGGGATTTCTGGCTCAAAGTGCATGCAACAGGAGCACAGAGGCCCAGGGCAACAGTGGAAGGATTACACTCCAGTTTACAAACCAGCTGCCGCCACCAGGCAGCTCCTGCCATTTGTGGTTCCCACACTGGCATCAACAGCCACTGCAGGCTTCACACAACCAGAGTGGAAGCAAAGCTCTACAGCGGGTAGTCCATAGAGCTCAGAGGGCCATCGGAACACAGCTACCAGACTTGGAGGGCATCTACAACACACGATGCCTCAGAAAAGCCACCAGCATCCACAAAGACTCTTCACACCCCTGCAACAGTCTGTTCGAACTCCTTCCATCGGGCAGACGATACAAGGCCTTCTACGCCCGCACCTCCAGACTCAGGAACAGCTTCATCCCCAGGGCCATAGCTGCTATGAACCGGTCCTGCTGAGCCGGATGGCCACAACGCATAGATCAACTTGCACTTTACCCTGTCTAAAAACTGTTACAACTGTTTCGTTTCGTTGGGTTGCTGTTAATTACTTAAATTATTGAATCGTATGGGAGGCGCATTCCCAATCTCGTTGTACCCCTGGGTACAATGACAATAAAGATATATTGTATTGTATTGTATTGTATTGTATTGTATTGTCATCCATGAACCCGTGGGACAGCGTCAGAGGAAGATAATAAACACCACATGCGGAGTTCTTCCATTCTCTTCATGTATAATAATCATTAACAAAAGATGGAAAGACATCACAAATCTTGGTCGGAGTGTGCTTGACGGAGCAGCGTAGGATGAGGGATGACTTACTTTGTGCTGTTGGGAAACGCTGCCAGTGTTGGTGGAGGCGGAGACTGCCGCGAGGGTGGGACGTCATATTCGTCAGTACGCAGAAGACCATTAGTGATTGCCTACAAAATAAAGCAAGTGTTATTGCTTATTTCTGAAAATCTACACCACCTACCATTAAGATAACTACACATTACATTTCGTCTTCTCCAGGAATTAACATCTAGGAGCACAGAACCACAGGCAATTTAGCCCTACAAGCCTGCTCCTGCATTCAGAGACCATTGCTAATCCATGACCCAATTTTAAATGGCAGTCATTACAATTAGATTTGTTATCCAAAAATATCAAAGGCAAGTTAACAGGATTAGCAAGCATCGATCGCCATTTGTAGAAGAGAGCATTCGAGCGTCTGCCACATTTTGCTTGCAAACATCCCAAATGAATGACTTGGCTATCCTGCTTACGCTCTTGCCTTTGACCTCAGACCCTCTTCCTCTTGCCACTTCAGCCATTTGCCTCAATAATCTTAAAAAAGGTTAATCACATCATCTCCAGACTTCTTAAATTTCATAGAACACGACTACTGTTTTGCATTCACTGCAAGGCCATTAATGCTTAGATCATAGATCCGCACAACACACCACGGGAGCAGGCCCTTCGGCCCACAATGTCTGTGCACAAGGTGTGGTGCCCCAAATCCTCACAGTACTATTGACGTGATCGTTCCAAGCTTCATAAGACAGTAATATAATTTTATTCCAGTCTGAGATTTAAAGACCAACATTCCAGTAGCAATCTTGTCAGCGAAATTTAAATTGATCCTCATTAAATAGATCATCGAACATTATTTCCAGTTTATCTGATCTGAAGTGTGAAGGCTCTTGATGCACTGATTACAATGGCTTATTTGGTGGCTATGATCAGATGAGGGGGTGGTGTGGCCTTAGTCCAGGCTTCTGCCAGACTCAACTGTTCATATGCAGGTTGAGTCTGAATGACCAGATGCACTGCATTACCACCACCCCCATGTGATCGGAGAGTGTAAGAACGGAGAGAGAAGGATGCCCATTCAGTTTTGGGGTGGCACTGTATACCATTCTCCAAACACAGAGCCAAACCCACATGCTACAGGTGTGGAATCACCAACACCTTTCAAAGCTGCATCAAACCTCTCAACTTTTATACTCCGTATCCTGATAAATAAAGCCCAGAATTCTAGTAATCTTCCAAATTACTTGCTGACTACCTTTGTGCATTGTACTTCGGATCCTGTGGCCACTAATAGTTTGCACTCTCATTCCACCTCATTAATAATTGGCTTCTTCCCCCACAGTGAATAACCCGACATTTTCCCCACAGTACACTCGATCTCCCCACTTCTTGCTGGCTAACTTAACCGACCAATGTGGCTTTGAAGTCATTTTGTTCTCCTCAAAACCAACTGATCTACCCATCATTTCCTCTTCATCAACTCTGTGTTATAACCAGTTGAAGGCCCAGCATTGATCTCAGGGGAGCAGAAGGGGGAGGCAGCGGTAGAAGGGGGAGGCAGCGGTGGAGTGGGGAGCGGACAAAGCAAAAAAAAAAAAAAAAAACAGCAGCTGGTGAAAGGAGGAAGCCCCACAGTGACCGAGCACGTCCTGTCATTGGCAGCAGCCTGAAGAGCTGCCAGCCCGGGGCTACAACGTAAGCAGCAACAACAGCCGCGTCAACTGAAGGGCTCGCTGGCGCAGACCAGCGGCGTCGGCGCCTTGTTTTAAGGTTAAACGACACAAAGTGCTGGAGTAACTCAGCAGACTGAATTCATCTGAAGAAGGGTCCCAACGTCACCCACCCATGTTCTTCAGAGATGCTGCCAGACCGTTTTGTTACTTCAGCACTTTATGTCCTCGAGTATTAACCATCATCTGCAATTCTTTGTTCCAACCACATACAATGATAATACCGTACTTCGTTATAACGGACACCATTCCCCCCACTATGTTTCCTTTATAACAAGGGTTTACTGTGCGCCATATCTAATGCTTCTCCTGTACTCCCCCTGTTTTTTCCACCTTCAAAGATCCTATAGTTTCTATTTTCTATCACATTACCCACTCCCCACAGCCCCCCAAATCACCTTCCCTGAACAGCAGTGTTACACTTGCAGTTTTCCAATGCAGTCTCTAGAATCCAGCTATTTTTTTGTGGGTCACAACCTGTGCGTCCACATCTTTGCAGGAACTATCTTTAAGACCATAGTAGGCCATCAGATACAGTGGACTAGTTAACCCTTGGCCCCATTAGTTCGCCTCATTCCTTCTTATGATTGTGGTAGTTTACTTCATCCCCATAGCCTGTTAATTAGAAAATATTATTGGGATGCTTTTAAGTGTTTTCTACTAAGAAGACCAATCCAAAATATTGGCTGTCACACCCAAGTCTGTACAGAGAGCACTAGTTGACCACTTAAGCCAGGAAGCACTGCAGCAGAGATCTGCTCTCTTGAAATATGATATCCATGCTTAATGACCGACGGAAGGATTTTAGAGAGAAAAATAAGGGACAGTCTACAAATTTGTTCCCTATTCGAGTAGCATTAATGTTTGCAGCAGCAAATACATTAGCAGCAAAATGCAAGATCACATCTTAGAACATTCTTTACTACAGGGGTTAATATTAAAAAAATTAGTATCTCATTTTGGTTTTTCAAGGGATTCAAAAATACGATTCAGTAAAACCAAAACTTAAAAATACAAAGTGAGTCAGCTACACATCCCACCCACAGTAGTCAAATATCAAACTGGATTTTTGGGCTGAGGAATTTATTACAGAAGTTAAATATAGATCCATGTCAGCAGTCCACAGCGTGTCACAGTGCTAACAGTGCAGTACATACATCAGGAGTGAGCATGTGTAGGAAGAAAATGCAGATGCTGGTTTAAACCGAAGATAGACACAAAAAGCTGGAGCAACTCAGCGGGTCACAAAGCATCTCTGGAGAAAAGGAATAGGTGACGTTTCGGGTCGAAAAGTCATCTATTCCTTTTCTCCAGAGATGCTGTCTGACCCGCTAAGTGACTCCAGCTTTCTGTGTCCATCTTCAGGAGCATGTTGCATTCTGTGTAAACCTGTCTACACGCAACCCGACAAGTGATGTTTGAAAAGACTACTGAACGCTGCCACCACAAGCATTTCCAACATTTTATCTGAATAGGGAGGGGGGCAGAACCAGGTGAGCAACACTGCTGCCAGGCAACCAGCCCCACCACCCATAACACACACAACTTTTAGGGTTTTAAACACACTCCATTTACCACAAGTCCATCTTTCCATCAGAGGGCAGTTCAAGCCACCTTTTTAGTTTCATTCCTCCCTTTTGGACCTTCAAGCCACCCCCCTCCTCCCACAATGACGCAGGAAAATTACAGCAATACAAACTGGAGGTTTCTCCCTTAGTCTGTCAGCTCAGTGTAAGGGCTGGCAAGGAGAGAGGCAGCATTTATTAGTTTGGGGGTTTATTGGTTAATTTTTGTAACGCTATAAAGAAATATATTCAATGGTTTATTATAAACATCATTTGGTTACATGGGGCCCGACTTCCGTTTTTGTGCTGGAAATAAGGAAGAAAAATGTAATTCGTGGCAACATTGCTCAGTGCATATGTCAGAGGCACATTGCAATTAAGAAACTTTCTATATAAAACACTGAGCTCGTGGGTACATTAGTTAGAAATAAATATTGCCAGCTTATTTTGTAATCGCAACAATAATGCAGGCAGTCAGTTAGCTTTGATCATTCATGCTTTGGATGATATATTGCATGATGCAAAACATTAAGACAAGAAAGCTCACTGCTCGCTGGGTAGTCAACGATATATTCTTAAAGGTGGATTTCCATGAATAGATCATTACATCAGCATATGCACAAGTCTTGACGCCAGTTAGACTGCCAGACCAAACAAATGCTTGCATTGCAGAAACTCAATTTGTAGAGAGAACCTAACTGAAAAGCACACAAGTGAACATTTAATTGTCAAACAGCAAAGGGCAGCTACAATTGAGGATTTTTAAAGTTCTGCAAAGATATTTGATTGTGCCAGTGTCTTTGTGATTTATTCCATCAGAATCCCACACAATGACGGCAGGTCACTAAAATTAGAATTCTAATTTGGTTGTCCAATAGAGACGATATTAGGAACAGAAAGTAAAGCAAATGAAAACTAAAGTAATTCCACCAACTTAAGATGTAAAATATCTGACAGGAGGGCTCCAGTCAATCTGTAATGATTAAACATTAATTCACAGTAGACTGCAAGATATGACCAGAAATTCAGTGCCATCCCACCGCTGGACCAAAACACTCGGAACTCTGTGATGTTTCAAACATTGTTGGTGGGAGGTAGATTGAGGAAGCACTTTGGAGATGGCCATGGGTTAACATATGATGTGTTTGACAGCACTGGGCCTCTACTCGCTGGAGTTTAGAAGGATGAGGGGGATCTCATTGAAACTTACCGAATAGTGAAAGGCTTGGATAGATTGAATGTGGAGAGGATGTTTCCACTAGTGGGAGAGTCTAGGACTAAAGACAATAGCCTCAGAATAAAAGAACATTTCTTTACGAAGGAAATAAGGAGGAATTTCTTTAGTCAATGGGGTTTTGAATCTGTGGAATCTGTGCCGCAGCCTGTGGAGGCCAAGTCAATGTTTGTTTGTTTTTTACAGCTGAGATAGATATGTTTTTGATTAGTACGGGTGTCAGGGGTTATGGGGAGAACACAGGAAAATGGGGTTGAGATGGAGAGATAGATTAGCCATGATTGATTGGCAGAGTTGACTTGATGGGCCGAATGGATTAATTCTGCTCCTATCACATGCCCACTCTGGGATTCTCTCCAGGGGTCCATTCTGCCATCCCGATGTTCTAGAGTGTGGGAAGTGGAATGCCTTTCTGCTGATGGTCCGTTGACAATCGGTTCTCCCAGACCTGCTCACTGCGCCAGGTAGGAGTTCCAGTTGAGAAAAGACACCTTAGGAGCACCATACGCGGTGTTGCTAAATCACACACAACTTGTAATGTTTTGTGCAACTATCCTATCCGTGAAAAGCATGCTCTGTATGGAGGGATCACTCTCCCTCGAAAGCTGTTTACAAGAAAGTCCCAAACAAACCTGCTATTGCACAGCTCCGTCAATAACAGTGTTTTATGTACAGTTGCAGAGAATCATACAGCTTGGAAACAGACCATTCAGCCCAACTCACCCTTGCGACCCAGTGGGCATCCATGCTTTAATCCCATCACCCAGCACTTGGCCCATTACCCTTTGTGCCAAACAATTCAAGTGCTCATCTAAACACTTAACTGCTGTCAGCGGCTTTGCTACCATCGCTCTCACCTCACACTTGCCTGGATTAAACTCCATCTGTTTAGAGGAATATGGGCCAAATGAACAAACCCAATATGCCAACTTGGTCAGCATGGACAAAGTGGGCCGAAGGGTTGCTTTCACGCTCCACGGCTCTGCCATTTTTCACCCTGGTATCTCTCTGCAGCCTAGGACAACATTCTACAATATCAACAACTCTTAGTGTTTTCCTTCAACTTTCTGATCTTGTCTCCCACATCCACATCAAGTTCTCCCATTCTTCCAAACTCCAGTAGATATCAGCCTAGTCTGTCCATTTCCTCTTCACAAGAGAATCTGCCTGATCCAGGCATCAGTCCAGTATACCTTCTCCAAACTGCATTCAACATATTAACATCCTTCCTTAAATAAAGTGACTAATGTAGTTCATAATTCTTCAAATTCTACTTTTTTAATTATTTTTGAGAAGTTTTAAAAGTTTGTGAATTTTTTTTTTCAATCTCTTATCTTGCCAGAGATGAGAATGTTTTCCAGATCGTATCTCCAGTCGCTCTGCGGCCTAACATCGTGGAGCTGGAGGCCTTGCCTGGGACTGACTTCGAGCCCCACCACGGGGCCGTAGACTTAACATCTGAGCGTGCGATTCCTTGCCTGGATCGACCCTTCAACGCAGCCTGCGGACTTTAACATCAAGGAGCTTGCAGTCTCAAGCTGAGACTGGTTGGGAGCTCCAAGCCGCTCGACAAGCCCCGACCCAGGATAGATCGCCCGGTGCGGGGGAGCTGAACCTCTGGATAACATGGGTAGGTGGGTGACCTTTTGGGTCAGGATCCTTCTGCAGAAAATTTTGACAATGTAGCTGGCCTGATTGTCATGCACTCATCAGTATAAACATTCTCCATCATCAGCACACAGGGGCTGAGAAGTGTATCATCTGCAATATTCACTGCCCTTCCCAAAGCCATGATTTCAACAACTTGGACAATTACCTAAAATTGGACAAATCGATATTCATACTGTTGGTTCTATGGCTGCAATCAGTCTGAAAGAGTCTCAACCCAAAACAGCTCCTATCCATATCCTCCAGAGATGCTGCCTGAGTTACTCTAGCATTTTGTGACTTTCTTTGATATACCAGCATTTGCAGTTCCTTGTTACTATACTAAGAGTAATTTCTTGTTTAGAAGTACAATTGGCACCAACCAATGTTATATCTAGTTTCAACTTTCCATAAATCAGCCAAAAATTGAAGAAATCTATCACTGAATAAAAATAATTAAATTTTCTATCTTACCTTTGTACTATCGCATGTTACATCTGGGCGCCTGCCAGGTTTGCGTGGGAAACTTGGCTCCGCGAGTTGCCAGCTGGGTCTGGTGTTCAAGTTACCAGGTGGTGTGTGGCCAGATTTTGGAGATCGGTCACATCCAGACCTGCAGTCTGTGGACGTGCTGGAACCATGGGCGTCCCTGGGACACCACGCTTCGTGCATGGCGTGCTGGTCCCGTGGAGGAGCAACATCAGCGTGATGTAGTGAACGTGCTCCTCTGCTCTCTGGTGGGATGGGAGGTGGTCGCTCAGGTGGAAGAGGGGGTTCTCTGAGGGGTGGTGGCGGTGCTGGCAGAGGCTTGTCCTGCTTTCGAACCATGCATGGAGAAGACTGATTTAAAAACAAAATTAAGGATGGGATTATGTAAATGTGAATTTAGGGTAAACAAGCACCAAATAATTTTAAACTAATTCCAAGGGCAATTGGTGATCAACATAATCATGTACTTTCCTTTATGTAAAAAATACACATTTGCAGAATTATGAATAAGCTTGGTGATTCACAGCACATTAGACATAAAGACAAGTACAGAAAGTTTCACTCAGTGATCAGACTGGAACCTTCCCCTGACCAATGTTACCACATCCCCAAGAAAGGAGCAAACAACTCCCGTAAAAGTGGGAATAAATAATTTCAACAAAACATTGTATGCATTATTTGTTAACTAATCTTCTAACTCCCAATACTTAAAAATCAAAGATTTCTAAAGAGAGCAAGTAGGGTTGTGAACCACACCCATGAGCTCTGACAGAACTGATTACTCGCAGTATAGCATTGTTTAGATCAGGTACCTTTGGTGACCCAGTGGGGCTGGCACACGGTGATCTGACCACTCCTTTCTGAATGAGGTCCAGCCGAGGTGGCACGGGGGGTAGATTGAGGTGCTGAATCGGCAGCAGATCTGGTGCAGCCTTTCGGCGTTGTGCAATAGGCGATGAGTTTGGTGAAGACACAGGAGAAATTTGCCTTTCTGTACACTATAAAGAACACAGAGAATTGGGAAACAATTAATACTCTATAACCGAGCACCTCAAAGGATCATTTTTACTCTGGCTTCTCAGTCAATGCATAGATACTTCTGTGCAAATCTGTTCAGAAAACACATTTAAACTAACAGGACGATTTAATAGCCTTTTGGAGTTTCCAAAGGGCAGCTCAATTTTGGTCCCAAGATCCAGGTTCTCTCCCCCCCCCCCCCTCCCACCCACCCCCACCCCTTCAAAAAACTTTGCAAATAATTTCTGTCAATGTATTCCTCTTAAACATTCCTATGGTACTTGCTATGCTATTCTCACCAGCTTTTCAAATAGTATGTCCCAGCTGGTGAGAATCACCAAGGAACATAAAGTGGAGGAGTGCATCCTGAACCTGGTGCATCATTTGGTAAGATCAAGACTTGCCTTTGAACTCAACTCCACATATCCAAAATATATTGGTTTCCAATTTGACTGGGCTCAAAACTTGAGCATTCACAACAGCCAATTCTAAAGAGTTACGACATTCTACGTGAATTTCTCGTATGAGTTTTTAAGGAGGTGGCCTATTACTTTGCCTCAACCATGCACATTTCTAGACTGCCCGGCTAGGGGCGTTTAACATCTTAGTGTTTACCCTTTCAAGTCAATTATGAATGTTATATTTTCCCAATGAGATCATCACTCATTCTTCTAAGAGGTAGAGAACCTAAGGACTGCTTGTTCAAACCTTTCTCATAATGATAATCTTTCTACTCCAGGATTCAGTCTAGCAAGTTTTCACCACGTCTCTTCTTAGGGCATTTTTGTCCTTCGTTATGTAAGAGGGCTAAGCGCTTGCAGGTTTTCTTGGTTAAGCAGACTGAAATTGTAAAAAGTACTTTGGTGTAGTCTCATCAAGACATTCTGATATTTAGAACTGCATACCAACTGGAACAAAGATAAGATTGAGAACGATTCTCTGCTTAGAAACCCAAGTAGTAGAATTAATTTGTATGGAGCAACAAAACAATATGGTAGATAACACTGGTGGGAATAGTTTATTGATCTATTAACAGCATTAATATTGTTAAGGAAAGTACAAATCATAGGAGGTTCCATCTTAAAATTGTCTAGGGATAACAAACTTATTGCAATGGATAAGTTCATGGGAAGAATCCCTTCCAGATCATTTACTGGATCAGTGTATCTAGAGGAACCTATATTGGGAAAGTAGTTGATATTTATTATGATGTTGCAAGATGGTAAATTAATAAACTTGAACAAGAGTATCACTGGGGAATCATGATCATAATATTATCCAATGTTATATTACTTGTGAGTGATTTTGTGAAGTTGGGAGCTAGGATCACCATGAATGTTGTGAATGGCAGTAGAGGCACCAAAAGGCTCATGCCTGCCATGCCTGTTCCTATTTCTTATGCTCCCAGCATATTGTGGCTGCAGTATGTACAACCTACAAAATGCCCTTTCAAGTGAGTGTGACCCCAGAAACTGTACCATCTTGAATGACAAGGACAGGAAGAATTTGGGAATAACACTACTTGCATGTTGCCCTCCAAAGTTGTCCAGGCTGAAACCAGGCTCCAAAGTACATCTGTAATGCATGCCATGGACCACTTGGATACAATGGAACGTTTTAAAATAGTTAAGATAGCAAAGTCAAAGAACTCTATTGAAAATTACCACTGTTATCAATCACTACAAGGTACTACAAGTACAGCAGTGTGTTAATTAGATATATGTTTGATTGCATGCAACCCATCCTGCCTACCGAACATCGTTAATAACTTTTAACGTCAGCACATTTTACATCACGTGCAAATAAAGAACAAATATAATTGTATTGCTAAGTTTGAAACCTGCCTTGACAAATGATTCCAGCCTGTTCATTATCAGCGAGTCGTCGCGATCGTCGTCATCGTCCAAGTCCAGCATCGGCATGTTAAAACTGTCCAGGCAACATTTGGCTCCATCATCTCTGGGATCAAAGGGATCAACAATAATTGGCTCTGTACCTTTGATCTCACAGCGGCAGAATGGGCATCCCTGACCATCTGATTCCTACACGGGAAAGAAACCAAACATTACGTTAAAATATTTAAAAGCCTGCTTGTCTAAGACATGGTAGAGCAGAATGATGTCCTCTGCGTGTAATGAAAGGTTCATTTATAATGTGAACACTCAAAGTACAATAATCCATTGTTGTACATTTAGTTTTCTTTTGCTTCAGGATGCACAGTGCGATGTGTTTTACTGACAACATATCGAAGCAGATGAAGTCTGATCAATCTTATATCCGAGGATTAGACCAAGTATACTGCCCAGAGAGAAGATGAGTTGGGAGGAACTAAGAGAATGGAAACTGTAAAAACAGCAGAGGCATCAGATATGTCATGAACATAAATGGGAAGGGACTGGATCGGGGAGAAAGAATGATGTGAAGGTGGAAAGAGATAAGTTTGCTGGAGTAAGAGCAGGCTAACACTGGCTCTGCCTGGACAGTCCAGCTTGTGAATGTAGGGGAGAGGAAGGCTGGAGACTGTGAAGGGAAGTTCTCTGGAGAAAATAATGTCAGTGACACTCAGAGACAATGGCCTGATATTCACTCCTGAGAGATGTATAAAGAGGCAACCCACAGTTGACATTTGACCTCTGTGGGACAGTGGTCAGTTCACTAAACCACAACAGCAGCACCTCTGTCGGCAGGTTTGATAACAATCAACAAGATGCAATCCTGGCACCACTCTTTCTTTATCCTATTCATCTCTACCCATCCACTCTCCAACTTCAAACTAATTTGTTTCCTAGTTTTGTCAAAAGGTCTTTGACCGTAAACAGTAATTTCACTTTGCACAGATGCTACCCGATCAGGTGAGTATTTCCAACATTTTTCTTTTTTTATTTAAGTATTAGACTTTGAGCATTATAAAAGTACAAAATACCCATGTGGACTCCTACTTCACAAGCACTCTGTTTTCCCACGTACCTGCCATGCTGTCAGACACGACGTGCACATTAAGTGACCACATGGTTCAATCTTCACATCTTTATCGTTCTCAGCGCAGATCTTACACAACTGGAAAGTGGAGCCCATCTCGCAGTACAGCTCATATTGTTCCTAGGTGGGAGAGATTTGCCAAGTATCGGCAAAATTAGTCAATTTGCTAAGAATATCATGTCTTGTCCCTTGTGGCAAGCAATCTACTTTACCAACCTCCACTCTTGAACTTGTTTCTAAATGCTTCAGTTAAGATTCTACGGTCAATAGCTACTCTTTCCCATTTAATGAAGCTGCGTTTGGTAATGTTAAATTTTGTAAAGAGGTTTGTCAATAAAGAACCTCTTTTTGTATGTGTAAATGCCAATTTCAGAAACTTCAGTTGTGAAGCCTCCAACCTCCGCATCATGAGCAGTGACATTCCACCCACAGCCTGAGCCCGAGGGTGCTGACTGACATAGAGCCCATGGAAAAGGCATCATGATGCCAGTCTCACCACAATGAAAACATAAACAGCACCTGCGGAACAATGCCTTTACCTGTGTGACTTTTATGTGATCATGAGGTGTTGGTTCACATAATCCAGTCAGATCTGGATTGTAACTCCGTCCATCTGGGTATAAATAACTAAATAAAAGAGGGAAACGTCTTTACATTAGTGAACAAATCATAATTAAAATGTTGAGGCAACTTTTGAGATTATTTCTTATTGCTTATATGTAACATCAGAATTTTCAACAATAAATACATACAATCCTTCTCGACATCCATCTATTAAGGCTTGAAAGAGAGGCTTGTTGTGTGGAATGGTCTGCAGGATGTTTCCATCATTTGTAACGTAGCCAATAGCCCACTGGCCAAGTCGGGTACAACTGAGCCTGAAGATGTAGCTGTGGCAGAAACAGAAAATAAAGGACATACAAAATGAACATACAATACTAAATCTCCTCCACTTGGATCAGCTTCAATACAATCTCCAAATTGCAAACAGCATATCACAGATATTTATTCACAAAATGCTGGAGTAACTCAGCAGGTCAGGCAGCATCTCAGGAGAGAAGGAATGGGCGACGTTTCGGGTCGAGACCCTTCTTCAGACTGAAGGGTCTCCACCCGAAACATCGCCCATTCCTTCCCTCCTGAGATGCTGCCTGACCTGCTGAGTTACTCCAGCATTTTGTGAATAAATACCTTCGATTTGTACCAGCATCTGCAGTTATTTTCTTACACAACAGCATATCACTATCTACATAGATTAGTATTGCTCTTTAAAATCACAATTCATATACAAGTACCATGCTTGTTCATCGGGGGTTTTGGTAAACAATAAATGCATGACATGGTAAACAAAAAAATTACATACAAGAGAGCTGTGTATGGCGAGATGGAAATGGAGTAGGAATAGATTTCACATTGTCACCAGTGTAGAACTAGACTCTAAGTCACCACACAGAGCTATTGACAAGCGCGGCATAGGTCTGATATGGAACTCAGTTACTAGAAAACAACTGCATTGAGATACAAAATGCTGGAGGAACCAACAGTACCAATAATTTTGCTTATTGTCACGTGTACCAAGGTACAGTGAAAAGCTTTTTTGTTGCGTGCTATCCAGCCAGCGGAAAGACCATACATGATTCCAATCAAATCATTCACAGTGCACAGATACAGGATAAAGGGAATAATGTTTAGTGTAAGATAAAGTCCAGTAAAGTCAGACTGAAGATAGTTCGACGGTCCTTATGAAGTAGTTGGTATGTCAGGACCGTTCTCTAGTTAGTGAGAGGATGGTTCAGTTGCCTGATAACAGCTGGGAAGAAACTGTCTAGATCTGGAGATATGCGTTTTCACACTTCTGTACCTCTTGTCCGATAGTAGAAGGGAGAAGAGGGAGTGTCTGTGGTGGTCAAGTGTCCTTGGTTTACAAGAATTGTAGCGAAAAATCAGCATATCGTGGATATTCCCTGGTTTAATAACTGAGACTCGGGGACTGTAGATGGTAACTCAATAAATGTTGGCTAAAAAACAAATCCTGTGGATGGGTACATGGTTGCTGTTCCTTGTTGTTTTGCAAAATGTAAGGAATTCTTGAAAGTGGAGTTGGTGAGGATCAAAGGAAAAAATAAAACAATATAAATAACCTATTACAGTCCAACCTATTACAATCTAACTGCCATATCGCAGAGCTAATCTTAGCCACACAGCCACTGTAATAGATCAGTGCCAATCTTTGTCAAAAGGACTTGCCATTAGTGGGATCAACCCTCTTTACATTTAATAAGAATTGAAGAAGTAATTTAAAACGAGGAGTTTGAACATAGCAAGACGCCTGCCAGGTTTTGCTGATAGCAAGTTTGTGCCCTGTGGCTTACAGATTATATTCAATATACATGCTAAAGCTTGATGTGCAGATGGAGAGGAAATCTACTGTACTTTGACAGTCATAACTTGCAATTACAGCTAATAAATCCCACCTTTTAATAAATTAAATTTGCCAGTTCAAAAACTTCACTTAGCCTGGCTTATATTGCTTTCATTAACTGCTTTGGTTCCAAGAACATATGGAACAAAAAATAGACAGATGGGTGCACAGAATCAAAATGACCAGCCTTCCAAATGTCAGAATACACATAACGGATACCACGTGCATGGCAAACATTCCCAGGCAACTCACCCAGAACAGAGAATCAATGTAGAAAATTAATTTAAGCTTAGTACACCTTGAATTACCAGAAATATAAAAATCATCTGGTCAATATCAATAAGTTATATTTTATTGTCAGCAGACTTTACATGACCAACCATTCACTTAAAGGTGCATGAAATTGCATGCTACATTTCTGCAGGTTTGCTCTTTATCATATGAATGCATCAAAAGAGGCAACTTGATCATTCAAACTCAGTGACCTTAGAGGGTAGGCTGGTTGTACAAATATCGAATTAAACCCCAGAAATTAAAAGATCAAGGCCTAGCGGGATAAATCATGGATGTTAATTTATAAATCTGTCATTTGTAACAGTACTATTAAAATTAGTTTAAAAAGGTCATTTTAAAAAGGTCACTTGCACCTCCTCCAACCTCATCTACTGTATCCGTTGATTTAGGTGTGGACTCTTATACACAGGCAAGACCAAGTGCAGACTGGGCGATTCGCTGAACACCTTTGCACAGTCTGCCGTGGCCTACCTGATCTCCCGGTTGCCAAATACTTTAATTCCCCTTCCCATACTGACCTTTCTATCCTGGGCCGCTTCCATTGTCATGGTGAGGCCAAACGTAAATCAGAGGAACAGCATCTCATATTTTGCTTGGGCAGCTTGCACCCCAGCAGTATGAATATTGATTTCTCCAACTTCAAGTAACCCTTGCATCCCCTCTAACCTAAGTTACTCCAGCATTTTGTGTCTACCTTCGATTTAAACCAGTATCTGCAGTTATGAATAGTGCTTGTAGTCTCTTTTTTCATACATTACCATGCAATTCTATTCCCTCCCCACTATAAATAAACACAAGATACTTAAAAGGCAAGTAGCTCTACACCAGTTATATATTGATTGAATCAACTAACACTTCAGAATTCCCTTTCTCTTGTGCAATCTGTAAAGATAATCCAGTCATTAAATATTTGATGATGTAATTGTAATACATCAAATGCATGCTACACAATTATAATTGGGCACCAGAGGAGAAAGTTAACAGTGGAATCCACTTAAAAACCACTTACATTACAATTTGTTTTATCCTTACCTGCCAGGTTTGTTGATATACTTTTGGAGCCGAGCTTTCACTTCATCGTAAGTTAGAAAAGCCATGTAGCCAGGGTGCGTCACAGCCAAGAAATTCCAATTCCTTAAAATAGAGGTCCAAGGCTAACAAAGAAAACAATCATTTGTTTTGTTTAATACATAGGTAGACTACATACCTTAAATGTTAATAGACTTTGACCTCCAAGCAGCAAGAATGCCTGTACAAGTTGCATTCCTGTTTTGTGTCCCTAAATTGCACTAAGGGGTTGCACAGTATTTATTACAGGGAACTTTGTTGATAGTTCAATTAAGTCCAGAAGACAAATTCATAGATTTCAGAAGATGCAGAATTTGCCTCAAGTATGTTAATAAATAAAAATTGATAATGAGATTAACCTCTGACAAATGAGCGTTGAGTTCCTGACACGATAGTAAGGCTCAGATATCACAGAACTATGCTAAAGAAATGAATACCAGACTGTCCTGGATGTAGACGAAAAGCTGGAGTAACTCAGCGGGGTAACAGCATATCAAAATTTGTCACATCCTCCCAATTTATCCAAACTCTCTTTATCCAAACCTACTACAGACGTCACCTACTACCCAATTATTTTTGTAGAGGATACAACATGGTCTTGATCACAACCAATCTCTCTGGAAAAATACAACTCTTTTGATCACCTTACTAAGTAAATGATCCCAAACCTCACCTGTGTTGATTTGCAATAGGTCTCCCATTGTGGCATCCTGTTCAACCAGGGGATAAAGTATTTCTCTATTTAGGCAATCAACCCTCCGCATACGTAAAATGTCTCAACTTCCTCCTCCACTCTGTTGGAAATTCCCTGCTCTTCTACATGCTTTTCCATCCATTGCTTCATGCACTTTCTACAATAGGACATTCAAAACTGCACTTAGCATTTTTATTGTTGGCTCAACTATGCTTTGGAGAATTTGCTCATGCATTTCTTTAAACTAGTACTCCATGCGTTTGGAAACAGAAAATTAATCGGAAATACAAATGAGCTTTAATTGCAGCTCAATTGCACAGATTTTATTTAGTATCACATTTGACTTTAGTTATATTCCTCCATTAAGTACCTCATTCCTCCAACAGTGGATAAATTAAGCACCAATAAATGGAATTGAATAAATGGCAATGTTTTTGGTGCTTTCTTAACACTAACTGATTTTATACTGTATCATCCCAGGGACAGTACAAGCATTTGCACCAAACTACTTCGATATACAACATCACCATTTGGTCAATAGAAAAAGACTTCAAGTCAGTCTGAATTAAATCTCTTCTTTTGTATAGTAAACTAAAATAATAAGATCTAGCTGACTACTCCCTATTGAAATATTCTCAACTTTGTTTGACAAGAGCATAAAATTAAAGTCACAAAATTTGGAAAATGTAGACCGGCTGAGTTACTCCAGTATTTTGTTTCACAAAATTAGTACTTCAGTTATTATACTATTATTGCCTGGTTACCAAGTATTACAGATTATTTATTTATTGTATTATTGATTATTGCATATTTATGTTATTCCGTTAATGGGCCTGTAAATCTGCAGCAAATAAGAATTTCATTGTTCCGTTGCCTGTAGGCATGGCAATTTAACACTTTTGACATTGCCTGTGTTAATGGAAAGAACAAATTCCCTCTAGCATCTGAAGAAACGAGCATCTAGTCTAAATGTATGGACAGGCTTGCTTGTTCTGCTGTCAATTTACTTTTCAAATACATCTAAATATAACACACTCAAATCGTCCATTAAGTTTTATTGCACCCCCCAGGCCTTTTTATTTTTTCAAGCAAATATCTCCAACAATGTTAGTTTTCTACATAACATTATTTTTGTAGCTAAGAAATTTATGATGTATTTATGAAAAAGCCTTGCTGCTTCTCTCTGTAATCAGCCGAGAATATTTATGTGCATCAGGAGAAATGTGAAACACTAATGTCAGTACTTGCTACTTAAAGTGTGAACCTGTTACGTTAATGCTTTTATGTTAAGTATTTTCCATAAATAAAGACTTTTTCTTTCAGTTGTCGGAGTTCATATAAACACACCATTCCAATAATTTTTCTAGATAGCCTTACTCTAGCTAGCAATATATACTATACACATCATCCACCGTTTTTAACTTATTCTGGTGGCTAAAACATAGAACACATAATCTACACTATGACAAAATATGCTGACACAGTATTTTACTACTGGAAATGGAAATATTTGTAATAACAGTATAAAATAATAGGAGTAATTTTGACCAACACAGAGAAAAATTGCCATTATTTCATACAAGACACTGAAGCAATGGTACAAAATTCTTCCACAATATAAATGGAGAATTTCCAAGAATCCAACTGTTGAACAACAATGGAACAATAACCTTCATCAAGTGCAAAGCTAAACTGTACAGAAAGTCTGTCGGAAATGGGCCACTAGAGTACGTCAAACTATTCTTAAGGATTCAATTTTTCCTAAAATAAACTTTATATGTTAATATACATTACCTAAAATAAAAATAAGGTAAAAAAGAATGCATGAAATTTTATTCAAGATTACAATGCTGACTAGAATTTTGAACATGCATTTTTCTTAACTTGCTCTTCACCACCCTCTGAAAAACGAATAAAAAGGAACTGCAGAACATATCCATGTTCCCCAGAGATGCTGCCTGACCTGCTGAGTTACTCCAGCATGTCTATCTTTGTTTATAAAAAGGATGTTTCAACTTGTAACAAACATCATGTAATTTATTTCTGTGTAGAAAAGAACTGCAGATGCAGGACAGTCAGCACCTATGGAGAGAATGAAGTTTCGGGTTGAGACCCTTCTTCAGACTTCTCTCTCCAGCAGGAAATACAGAGCTTACCAACATTTCAGATACAGAGGGCCTCCCAAGGAAGGGAATTATTCCCAATCTCTGGGTTTTAAAGGCATCTCCGACCATAAATGTGCACATACCAGTTAACCCTAATTTCTTCAGCCATGCACAATAATTTTAATCTCTGTGCCTTTGATGAAAATTCACAAAACAAGTTGTCAAGCTAAATTTCAGTATCCTAAAGCTTCCTAGTTTTATTTTTTCCTTTGATCCTCACCAACTCCACTTTCAAGAATTCCTTACATTTCCCAAAACAACAAGGAACAGCAACCATGTACCCATCCACAGGGTTTGTTTTCTTAGCCAACATATATTGAGTTACCATCTACAGTCCCGTCTCAGTTACAGGAAAAAAGCAACAGGATTCCCCACTCAATGGACTTCAATAATTGAGTGGGGAATCAATTCTGGATTTGATCCACATGTACAAATTGTCCACATGTACAGCCTTCATCCACCCCTACACTGCACTTCATCCACCCCTAGCCACTGCAACCAACTCCAGCATACCGATATTCATTCTCGCCAGGCAGCAACTGAGAGTCGACATAGCCGATTGATTTTCATTTAGCCTTTCAGAAGTTACAAATTGATTACAACACAGCTTAGTTTGATCTTCCACAAATGACCAGGAAGAGCTTAAACTAACCGGGACTGCTCTATGCCTTCCTCATCACGTGGTCAAACTAAATCAGCAAAGCAGGTGAAATGAGTTTAAAGCCTAGAGTGCTTTAACTTATTGTCAGCTATAAAAGAGCTATTTTATTAGTTATCAACTTACCTGAAATAACCTGGTAAAGATATCAAATTCAAAGATTGAAATGTAATCATTGCAGGTCAAATCAATGGTAGACTTCAGAGCCATGGCTTCCAGGCCTGAGCTAATGGAATGAACTTCGTGAAGGCATTGTCTAAAGACTTTCCAGGGTACAACAGTCCTGAAAGGAGAAAAATCCCAGTAACTCTTCATGCTTCATAAACATCATAGTACTATGCAACAATTTATAGAGCAAACAACACAATTATCAACATAATCCACATCTTTTTCAGATTTGCTGCCAATTATCCTGGTTTCACAACAACTTTGTTCATAACTAAATCTGCTTTTATACAAGCATTTAAAATTATTAAAGGCTGACCAACAGCTGATTCAAGCAAAACAATTCTGGCAATGAAAGCAAACGTGCCCTCTTACAGGTGTAGGAAAGAACTGCAAATGCTGATTAAAACCGAAGATAGACACAAAAAGCTGGAGTAACTCAGCAGGACAGGCAGCATCTCTGGAGAGAAGGAATGGGTGACGTTTTGGGTCAAAGAAGGGTCTCGATCGGTAACGTCACCCATTCCTTCTCCCCAGAGATGCTGCCTGTCCCGCTGAGTTACTCCTGCTTTTTTGTCTATCTTCATGCAGGTTTTGTTAATGATATACAAAAACGGCTCCCATAATTTTTCATCGTAGGTTTTAGAAATCACAGTATGTTAAAGCCTCGAGAAATGTAAACAACAAAATAAATTTGGTTTTAAATAGTGCTTTCAACATTGCCTAATGTCCCAGGGTAGGTCACAGAAGCGTTATCAATTAAAAATCTAATAATCGGCTGCATTGGGGTATACAAGGACAGGTGGTCAATAGCTTAATCAAAGGGATAAATTTAAGATCTGTCATAATGGAGCACGGAGTTGAGCAGAGTTGTGGGGAATTCTAGAACCCTTGACCCGGGAAATGGAAGCTAGGGCCATTAATATTAGGCTAATTAAAATGGGGAATGTCCATGAGGTCAGAATTACTGATTTCCTCATCTACATTACCCCCTTCTATGAAAGCACTTCTTCCAAAATGAAAACGTGCAAGATGAAATTATGATTCAGTAAAACATTCAAAATAATGAAAACGCCGTTCGGCGCTCAATTTGTTTAATTGTATCCAAAGGAAAAGGTTGTGAGAACAGAGCATCATTGCCTGCCTCAGGTGTTATTCTCTACACTACACGTTTGTTCAATAGTTATCAATTTCTCTGCAACAAATCTATTTGACTGGCATATATATTCATCTAAAGCTGGAATTGTGCAATAATTTTACACTGACTTCCACAGACAAAGTGCAAATAAACCATAGAAATACCCGACACAGATCTTGGACACAGTAGAGGTCCTATAATTGTTATGAATAATCTCAATAACTATAATAACGACAATCTGAATTGAACTACAAGGATACAAATCAAACCATATATAACACAAGAACCTAACTTGAAATGAAAACCAGAGGAGAGCATGTTGAACATCAATGCCGGTGGCACTGACATCACACCTGATGAAGACACTGGAGCATCGGGTCCTCGCCCATCTCCGCCCCCTGGTGAGACCATCAATGGATCCGCTGCAGTTCACCTACCAGACTCGCATCGGGGTCGTAGGCCATCATCAACCTACGGAACAGAGCTCTTTCACACCTGGAGAAGCCGGATAGCACTGTGAGAATCATGTTTTTTGATTTATTTCTCCAGTGCATTCAACACCATCCAGCCGGGGCTTCTGGGGGGCAAGCTGGAGCGCACAGGAGTGGATCACCACCTCGCATCCTGGATTCTGGACTACCTCACCAACCGACCACAGTATGTGAGGACAAAGGACCTGGTCTCGGACAGGATGGTCTGCAGCACTGGGGTTCCGCAGGGAACAGTGCTAGTGCCATTCTTGTTCACCCTGTCATTGCGGACTTCAGGCACAGCTTTGCAAGCTCCTATCTACAGAAGTTCTCTGACGACTCTGCCATCGTCGGCCTCATCACGGGCAATTATGACAGGGCATACAGAGAACTGGTCAAGGAGTTTTGTGGACTGGTGCCAGTAGAACCACCTCCGGATCAACACGGGGGAAATTCAGGGAGATGGTGGTAGATTTCCGCAGGCGCAGCCAGGTCCCCCCGACACCGGTGAACATCGAGAGGGTAGATTCATATAAGTACCTGGGTGTCTACCTCAACAATAAATTGGACTGGACTGAAAACACCGATGCACTATACAGAAAGGGCCAGAGCAGACTTTATCTGCTAAGGAGACTCAGGTCCTTTGGAGTGCAGGGGGCATCTTCTATGGAGTGGTCTGCTGGAGCAGCAGCATCTCAGCAGTGGAAGGGAAGAGACTCGACGAGCTGGTCAGGAAGGCCAGCTCTGTCCTGGGTTGCCCCCTCGACAGTGCAGGTGGTGGGAGAGAGGAGGATGATGGCAAAGTTAACATCGCTGCTGGACAATGACTCCCACCCCATGCAGGACACTGTCACCGCACTGAGTAGCTCCTTCAGTGACAGACTCCTTCACCCCAAGTGCATGAAAGAGAGATATAGGAGGTCCTTCCTTCCCGCTGCTGTGAGACTGCACAACCAGCACTGCTCCCAGCAGACGAGTCAACAATAACAGCTAAGAACACACAGAAAACTGATGACAATTTATGTATCTTTTATTTATAATAATGAATGATCTCTTGCTCTCTTGCTATCCACTTTGCTGCTGTAACACTGTAAATTTTCCCGGTGTGGGATGAATAAAGGAATATATTATATTATTATTATGCATTTTACACAAGGCAAATCCCTGTTCAGTCTTGGAGAGGCACAAGGAACTGGAAATGCTGGAAATTAGAGCAGGTCACGCAGCATGTGGAGAGAATGGACAGATCATGTTTCAAATGAGACCCGAATTTTAAACGTTTCCTCAGATTTCATGGAATCATAGATATTCACGCACGCAAACAGTGCAAGTTGATCATCGAGTCCTTGCCGGCTACAGTCCCTTTTACTGACTCTGGCCTCCCCACCAACGAAGAGATTTATCGGAGTTGCTGCCTCAAAAAGGCAGCCAGCATCATCAGAGACCCACACCATCCTGGCCACACACCCATTTCACCACTGCCATCGGGAAGAAGGTGCAGGAGCTGAAAACTAACGTCCAGGTTCAGGAACAGCTTCTTCCCTACAGCCGTCAGGCTATTAAACACTACAACCTCAAATAAGCTCTGAACTACAATAGTCTATTATTATTATTATTGCACTACTATTGTTTGTTTATACAGTGCCCTCCATAATGTTTGGGACACCAAGACCCATCATTTATTTATTTGCCTCTGTACTCCACAATTTGAGATTTGTAATAGAAAAAAACACATGTGGTTAAAGTGCACATTGTCAGATTTTATTAAAAGCCATTTTTATACATTTTGGTTTCACCATGTAGAAATTGCAGCTGTGTTTACATATAATCCCCCCATTTCAGGGCACCATAACGTTTGGGGCACATGGCTTCCATGCGTTTGTAATTGCTCAAGTGTGTTTAATTGCCTAATTAATGCAGGTATAAGAGAGCTCTCAGCACCTAGTCTTTCCTCCAGTCTTTCCACCACCTTTGGAAACTTTTATTGCTGTTTATCAACATGAGGACCAAAGTTGTGCCAATGAAAGTCAAAGAAGCCATTATGAGACTGATAAACAAGAATAAAACTGTTAGAGACATCAGCCAAACCTTAGGCTTGCCAAAATCAACTTTTCGGAACATCATTAAGAAGAAAGAAAACACTGGTGAGCTTACTAATCGTAAAGGGACTGGCAGGCCAAGGAAGACCTCCACAGCTGATGATAGAAGAATTCTCTCTAATAATAAAGAAAAATCCCCAAAACACCTGTCTGACAGATCAGAAACACTCTTCAGGAGTCTGTGTGGATTTGTCAATGACCACTGTCCGCAGAAGATTTCATACAGAGGTTACACTGCAAGATGCAAACCATGGTTACCTGCAAAAATAGGACGGCCAGGTTACAGTTTGCCAAGAAGTACTTAAAAGAGCAACCACAGTTCTGGAAAAAGGTCTTGTGGACAGATGAGATGAAGATTAACATATCAGAGTGATGGCAAGAGCAAAGTATGGAGGAGAGAAAGAACTGCCCAAGATCCAAAGCATACCACCTCATCTGTGAAACACAGTGGTGGGGGTGTTATGGCCTGGGCATGTATGGCTGCTGAAGATACTGGCTCACTTATCTTCATTGATCATAACAACGGCTGATGGTAGTAGCATAATGAATTCTGAAGTGTATAGACACATCCTATCTGCTCAAGTTCAAACAAATGACTCAAAACACATTGGCCGCCAATTTATTCTACAGCAAGACAATGATCCCAAACATACTGCTAAAACAACAAAGGAGTTTTTCAAAGCTAAAAATTGGTCAATTCTTGATTGGCCAATCACCCGATCTGAACCCAATTGAGCATGCCTTTTATATGCTGAAGAGAAAACTAAAGGGGACTAGCCCCCAAAACAAGCATAAGCTAAAGATGGCTGCAATACAGGCCTGGCTGAGCATCACCAGAGAAGACACCCAGCAACTGGTAATGTCCATAAATCGCAGACTTCAAGCAGTCATTGCATGCAAAGGACATGCAACAAAATACTAAACATGACTGCTTTCATTTACATGACATTACGGTGTCCCAAACATTATGGTGCCCTAAAATGGGGGGACTATGTATAAACACTGCTGTAATTTCTACATGGTGAAACCAAAATATATAGAATTGGCCTTTATTAAAATCTGACAATGTGCGCTTTAACCACATGTGATTTTTTTCTATTACAAATCTCAAATTGTGGAGAACAGAAGCAAATAAATAAATGATGGGTCTTTGTCCTAAACATTATAGAGGGCAATATAACAATGGCACCTGTCAAGGGGTGGGATATATTAGGCAGCAAGTGAACAGTCAGTTCTTGAAGTTGATGTGTTGGATGCAGGAGAAATGGGAAGGGGTAAAGACCTGAGCGACTTTGACAAGGGCCAAATTGTTATGGCCAGACAACTGGGTCAAAGCATCTCTGAAACTGCAAGGCTGCATATAATTAACTTGTTTTTTTCTCTCTCATTTATCATGTTGTTTACAGTGTACTATGTTTACATATTCTGTTGTGCTGCAGCAAGTAAGAATTTCATTGTTCTATCTGGGACATATGACAATAAAACACTCTTGACTCTACTTCAAAGATCCTTATCCCAGGGAGTCACACCTCATAACTATTCTAGTTCATCCTCAATCTCCTCTGCGCCCATCCTAGTGCTATGGTGTAGTGACCAGAACTGTACACTGTTCCGTGGCCTGATTAGCATTTAATTTACATTCCAAGTTTCAATGTTTCCTATGTGTTTTAAACATTTTATGCACTAACTAAAAGGAACTATATGCAGTCCTTCATCCCCTCTGCATTTCCCAGTATATACCATTAATTATATATCCCCTTGCCATGTTTGCCCTCTTAAATGCGTTTCCTCATACTTATAGATTGAATTCAATTTGCCCCCTCACACCGTCTAACCTACCCATCCATAAACAAATCTTAAATGTTCACAATTCTTAAAAGTAAAGTCAACAATCAAAAACTTCTCAGTTCTGACTAAGGGTCTCGAACCGGAATGTTAGATTTGTTTCCCTTTCCACAGATGCTGCCCATCCTGCTGAGTGGTTTCTATCTTCATTTTAGATTTCTGGCATCTATAGTTTTAGTCAAATGTAATTTTCTAAGAAAACAAATCAGGACATTGCTAATCTTGTCACAGGCACACATTCCTCCCTGCCCTTTTCCAATGGTACTTCCTTCATAACTTCCCTTTTTGTGAAGCCACAAAAGTGGTACAATTAGGATAAAAATCTCAATAGGCACATAAAGTCCATTATCTAAATTCATTAAATCTCCCTTACTGGTAATTTTTTTCCAGTCCAAATAAACAAGTTCAAAGATCACATGGAAGCACAATATAACACATACTCAAATACAATTCAGGAAACAAAAGGTTTGGGCGAACTCAAGTTTGATTACCATAACAGAATATATAAGGTCAGTTTAAATCACATTGCCCAATATTGGTGTTCTTCAAATCACAAACCTTAATTGTGATCTCTCTACTGTCCGCTACTCAGCATAAACATTGCAAATTTGGTCAGAACAGGATAAAAAAATTTGCAATGAATGTGCAGTGCATCACTGGTGGTAAAATATTCAAAAGTCAAGAGTGTTTAATCGTCATGCGGACCAGAAACAAAACAATCATATTTTCACTTGAAGCAGCATAACAGGTTTGCAATGACAATGAACAAAGGGAAGATCAATAAATTAAAAGCAACATTAGTGCAAAACAAAAGCCCCAAGTCCCTAGTGCAACCAAGACAGTTGGTCGTCCATTGTTTAGTTGGTGTTTAATAAACTAATGCTTGTTGGGAAGAAGCTGTTCCTGAACCTAGACCAGTTTTCAGGCTTCTATAGCTTTTTCCACAAAGGCAGGGGTTACATGAGAGTGGCCAGCTTGGTGATACTGGCTGCCATTTTGAGGTATCGCCTCCTTTTGATCCATACACTGGGGGAGGGGGTCGGTACCCGTGAAGGACATAGATGCGTTGATAGACTTTACCCCACTTTCTGAAGACAAAGGATGCACTGACAATAGCAACTTTTCCACAAAGATACACAAGTAAAAATTAGAATTGTACAACATTGTGCATGAAAAGATCCACGCATCCCAATTCAACCACCATCAATATCATGAAGCAATCTCTTTTCCACCCCATTGCATGACTTCAGTCCAATGTATTAGTTTTCCCAGAGGCACGATGAACTGCAGATGCAGCACAAAATAGAAAGTGCTGGAGGAACTCAGCAGTTCAGACAGCATCTGTGGAGGGAATGGACAGGTGACGCTTCAAGTCAGACATTTCAGACTGATTGTAGTGTGGGGGGGGGGGGGGGGGAAGAAAACTGGACAAAGAGGATACATGCGAGAGGGGTCTGATTGGCAGATGGGTGGATAAAAGTAGAGATAAGGAGATAAATGGGTGTCAGATAGGAGAGAGGAGAATTAAAATGAAACCTAGAAAAAGGGGTATAACTGGAAGGGGACAGTGGAAGTGGGTGAAAAAGGAGGAAAGAGGGAAGAAATGGAGTGTGCACCAGTGAGGGGATAGACATTGAATTCTCCAATTTTAAGTGACACTCCGCCTTCCCTCCTTCTCGTTCCCATGCTCCCCTCCCAGTGCACACACATTTCTCTCACCATTGCACCCCTCATCATCCCATCCCCACCCATTCCCTTCCAGCTATACCCCTGATAGATCCAAGATGGCGCCCAACCCAGGCGACTCTTTATGTGCTAATCACAGAAGTGGATCTGCAATCACGCATTACAACCGCTCACTCTTTTAAATCTCTACTCCCACAGCAACATTTCTTACTTGAACTCTACTATTCCCTTTATCATGCATCAGTACAATGTGGATGGTTTGATTGTAATCATGCACTGTCTTTCCATTGACCATTTAGAGCACAGCAGAAGCTTTTCGCTGTACCTCTCTGCTCACGTGACAATAAATTCAACTCACTCTGGCTTTACGTTTCACTCTTCTTCCTTTCTCATCTCACATCCTTTTGGCTCCCTTTCATTTCTAGTCTCGGGTCACCTACCAGCCAATCAACCCCCCCCCCCCCCCCTGACCCCTACTCACCCTTACCAGGCTTTGTCCCATCCCCATCTGTTTGCCAACTTTGTCCTCCCCACTACAAATCAGTCTGAAGAACATTTCCAACCCTTAACGTCGTCTGTCCATTCCCTCCACAGATGCTGCCCGACCTGCTGAGTTACTCCGGCACTTTGTATTTTTATTATTTTTCCTAATTTTATTTCCAGAGAGCACACCAACCCTAGACTTCACCCTATTTCCAGACTAGAACGTAGCAAGATCCATGCTTACTGCTTTTCATTTGCAGTGCATCAACAATCAGTATTATCAAAGTACAGTTGACAAAGGGCAGTACAGGTACAAAAGGGAAGAAATAATTAACTAAAATAAAATTAATTAAAATATTAATACAAATGTAATGAAATGTAATTCACAAAAATATAGCCAATGTACATGCTTAATTTTATTGTTTTTTTAATTCAAAAGGGAAAGGTCACAATTTATATTTCCAAGAATACTTGTAGACCTGGTGAGCCTATAAAAATGATAATGCAGCAAATGTTTTCAACATTAAAGATCTATCAGACACCATCCTAGATGCCCAGCAAAACCACTTGGTAACATGCTGACACACCACAAAGGAGGAATTGACATATTTCATTATGTTGTGACCACCAAATGTTACCGTTTTTTTATATCTGCACAAAATAATTTAATTCTTTGGTCCCATTAGTTTTGTACCTCAGCTGCCCGACTCCAGAAATATGAAGATCATGCAACAAGCATTATACAACATAACTTCTCCCTGTGTACGTGTTTCAATGTCCAGTGATTCCACTCCTCCACTTAATGTTCAGACAATATTAGAATTTTAACCAGCACAAGGTTTACAAGAATAACTTATAATTTACAGTTTATTAAAATGTCTCTTCATCTGAATAATCAAATGAGAGTTCACTTGTTGGCAATTAAGAAATGATTCATTGCATGAAATTCAATGAGATATTAAACTGAACTGAGGCAGATTATAAAGCATTCCATACATTTTTTAATTCAGTAATCATGTGGGCTTTATTTATATTTAACATCTTTAACCAAAATCCATAACAATTGTTTTAAATTGTTATGATGTTTCTACTGTTTCCAGGAATTATTCTAATATGCATGAAGCTTTATTGATCATTCTTTCTTTTAAGTAGGAAAAAGAAAAAGGTTAAAGTTAATCGAACTTTGTGTTTGGATAACTATAAATTTGCAGGAGATCATAAAAATGCAATCAAAGATAGACACAAATTGCTGGAGTAAATCAGCAGCAAAGGCAGCATCTCTGGAGAGAAGGAACGGATGATGTTTCGGGTTGAGACTCTTTTTCTAATCAGTCTGAAGAAGGGACTCGACCTGAAACGTCACCCATTCCTTCTCTCCAGAGGTGCTGCCTGTCCCGCTGAGTTACTCCAGCATTTTGAGTCTATCTTCGATTTAAACCAGCATCTGCAGTTCCCTCGGACACAAAAATGCAATCCTTCAGTCATTTTCTTTCTCCAAGGGTTTTCATTTAACCCTAGAAAAATGTTATCTATTAAGTTGAGATCCCCTGATTCACTTGCACGCAAGCTGGTGATAAATATTTTAATTTAATCATAGCACTAGGTTCTAAATATAGAAGTGTTTAGTCAGCATTATACGGCATGAAAACAAGCCATTCAGCCCGGGGTGTTAGCCTTTAAGTACCTATCTGCACTAATCCCATTTTCCAACCCTCCCACTGCAGTGTGCGAAGCTATGGCCTTAAGATTATGTTGCGTAGCACAATGAATAGAAGCATTTTTCACTTTTTCTTTAAGGAATACAGCATGTAAATAGGCCTTTCGGCCCACACTAGTTCTATGTTGTCTCCCTTTCTCATCCTCTCCCTTCACTTTAGGGGCAATTTTTTAGACCGTCCAATTAACCTACAATCCCGCACATCTTTGGGGTGTTAGAGGAAACCGTAGCACCTGGAAGCAAACCCAAGTGTTCACAGGGAGAATGTGCAAAATCCACACTGAAAGCACCCGAGGTCAGGATCAATCTGGGATATCTGGCACTGTGAAATAGCAGCTCCACCAGCTGCACAATGGTAAGAACATTTTACAGAAACTTTTCTTATAGTTTCCTATGTGATGGTAAAATATCTATATTATAAAGGCTAGAGGGTATCCAAACATACCCTCCACCAGGGGATATATCCTCCATATATATCCTTCACCACCCACCAGATCATTGCTATTTCTTCATTTTCATCAAAATCTTCAGATGTATTCAGTCAAGCCCTGACAATTTGTTCTGCTTTAATACATCATTCATATAGCATTTTTCACAATGAATCAACGCCAGAGATCTCCATGGGTTTTTATACTTCTTCTATAACAACAGTATGCAAAACTGGACTCAAACCAGAGCTTGGCCACATTGTATAAAAAACCAACTACTTTAAGACCATGATCCCAGAGAATAAAAAGTCAATTAGGTTGTTTTTATAGTTTTATCAAACTTGCAGTTAATTATCCACTTGAACCCTAGGCGTCTCTGTTCATCTATTTTTGTTCGTGTCTTTTCATTAAGTCTAGAATCCCATTCGATCTCAAAACTGATCTACATATCAAATTTCATGTTTTGTTGTTGATCAAGGCTATATTCACTATAACCATGCCCGATTCACAAAGAAAAGTGGACCATGCACTAATACCTTGAATACGACCAATCTAAATCCTTCTCCTCTGAATAATATTGCTACGGACAGAATTAAAGAAAGAATACCCCTAGAGTCTGCGAGAGTGGGGGCGGAAGAAGACTCATTGACGGATAATACGGCCATAGACCTAGGAACGGAAAAGACCATGAGCAATACATGCACTCACCAAGAACCATGCGCACAATCAGCATACGAGAAGAGGCTTCAGGTCTGCTCCTGCGGCAGGATGAAAATAACATCTTCAAAGGGCTTGAAAATACATCAAGGAAAGAAAGGGTGCTTGAGGGAGGGAAAACAGGGACCTCGCATTGATAAGTACTTCCTGAGAAGTCAATCAAGTCAGTCGAATGAAGTCCAGCGACTGGAGTCTCACCAAAGTTCGCAGGACATCAGCCCCCCTGATGAAGGAAACTCAAGCACAGTTATGCAGACAAAGGAAAATATGGAGCCCATCCAGCCAAGAAAACCAGCAATGGAAAAAAGATCAGCGGAAGAAAATCCCGCGTGAAATGGCCTGGAGCCTCGGAGAAGAAAGAATGGGAGACCATAAATGCAGACCTGACCAATATCCTACAGGGTGTAAGGGGTACAGTCGAAAGAAAGCTTGATAAGATGGGGGACATTATCTATGGCTATGGAGCAGAGCGATATGGGGTAAGGGAGGAAAAGGAAAGGGCACCCGCTTTGGAAAGCAAGTCCAGACGGCAAAAGGAGATGGAATGTCTAATCCGGGAGAGAAGGCAGCTCAAGAAGCAGTGGAGGAAGGCTTCTGATAGTGAGAAGGAGGGCATCAACATTCTCCAGGGAAACATCAAAAGCCGTTTAGCAACCCTGAGACGAGCAGAATACCTGCGGAAGTCACGAAAAAAGAAAGAACGAACGAGATCACGCTTCTTCAAGGATCCCTATAAGTTCGTAAAATCACTTTTCATCAAAGAAAAGGGAGGAACCCTGAAAACATCAAGGCAGGAGCTAGACGAGCACCTGAAAAGAATACATGCTGATGACAAAAGACACCTGAAGACAGCTATTCCATCGGACATTCCACCAATTGAACAACCAGAGCACCAGATGGACATTAGTCCTCCAAAGTGGAGGGAGGTGGAACGGACAGTAAAGCGGGTAAGAGCATCTTCAGCCCCAGGGCCAAATGGGGTTCCGTATCGACTCTACAAGAGTGCTCCTGATGTTCTTCGCTTCCTGTGGAGGCTAATGAGAGTGGCTTGGGAGAAGAGAATTATACCCAAAGCATGGCGCAGGGCAGGTGGAGTCCTGATTCCGAAAGAGAAGGAATCCACAGATATCAGCCAATTCCGCCCTATCAGTCTCCTCAATGTAGAGGGTAAGATCTTCTTCAGCATCATAGCTCAGAGGATGACCAGCTATTTAGAGAGAAACAACCTTGTGGATACAACAGTCCAAAAAGCAGGCATCCCAGGGTTCTCTGGATGTCTCGAACATACCAGCATGATTTGGCACCAAATCCAGACTGCAAGAAAAGAAAAGAGAGATCTGCATGTCGTTTTCCTTGACCTTGCCAATGCGTTTGGAACTGTCCCTCACAGTTTCCTGTGGGCATCCTTTGACTTCTTCAGGATACCAGAGACCATCGCAAGCCTTGTCAAGGCTTATTTTCAGGATCTGCAGCTGTGTTACACCACGCCAGACTTTACCACCCCATGGAACTGCATGGAGATTGGCATAATGGCAGGGTGAACCATCTCCCCATTGATTTTTACAATGGCTATGGAAGTCATCATAAGGGCCTCCAAGTGGGTGGTGGGAGGCAAGCGGCTGAAGTCTGGAGTCTGGAGTCCGTCTACCACCCATCAGGGCCTACATGGATGACATGACAGTGGATGAGATGGGAGAGTGTGGAAAAGCGGAAGATCAGCTGGAAGGACATGTGGGAGATGGAGGCGAGCAGGATAAGTTTCCTCATTCGGGCAACCTATGATGTCCTTCCTAGCCCAAAAAATCTCAACCAATGGCTGGGCGAAGATCCATCATGCCCCCTGCGTTCAACACCAGCCACGCTTAAGCACATCCTCACTGGGTGTAAAGTAAGCCTCTCCCAAGGACGGTACACCTGGAGACATAATCAAGTGCTCAAATGCCTGGCAGCGACTCTGGAAAGCAGGAGAACAACCAACAATGCCCTGCCGCCCAGAACAACCAACCCAGTTATGCCAATTGCCTTTGTTTGGGAGGGGGAACAAAAGCAACGGAAAATTCCACCAAGGACAAGGTTTGGACAGCTGGAGGCAGCCCGGGACTGGCAGATGCTGGTGGATGTGGACCAACGGCTTACAGTTCCACCAGAGATAGCCATCACCAACTTGAGGCCTGATCTTGTCCTCTGGTCCAACTCTCAGCGCATGGTGTATTTTGTGGAGCTCACAGTCCCTTGGGAGGATGCTGTGCAGGAAGCCTTTGACCTTGCAGCGGAGGCAGAACAGCGGGGCTGGAGAGCAAAGATCTGCCCGGTAGAAGTTGGTTGTCGAGGATTTGTGGCAACATCTACCGTCAGACTGATGAAGGACCTGGGGATCAGCGGACAAGCCCTACGCCAGGCTATCAAGGAAACATCACAGGTGGCAGAGCGGAGTAGCCAGTGGCTCTGGCTGAAGAGGAAAGACCCAATCTGGTCTCCAAAATAAGCCGGCTAGGCAGATGCAGAGGGGGTGGTTCTGGGACGCCAGAATGCACTGCTGAGCCTACTGGAGACGTCGTGGGTCCAATCAGCGAAACGTCGATGAAAGTAGGTGCCCACTTGATAACCCCAATGACGTGTCTGCCTAGCCTTTCTCAACATCGGAGGAGAATAGGTGAGTGCATAAGCCTCCCATCACCACCGGGAGCAAATTGACATTTGGCACTTTGGATTTCTAACATCTTGTCCTGTGTATTTGGAAACATGTGCTCAAATTCATTGGTTTCTAGCCAATTTTCTACACAGAGCATTTGACATAGGTCCTCTTGTAGCTACATGCCTGACTTTTCATAATAATCCTTCAGAGACAACTTACACAACAAGACTACATGTAGTATGTGTACAACTAATTATTATACACACCTGGATATGCAGAGAATGGAGGGATATGGATTATGTTCCGAGAGGTGAGATTAGTTCAACTTGGCATCATGTTCGGCAGAGACATCATAGGCTGAAGGGCCTGTTCCTGTGCTGTATGGTTCTATATAATTAATTACCTCTAAAGTACAGACATGCTTTCATCAGTAAGAATGGAAAGTTATTTGTACACTGGCACATTGCTCAAACAGGAGAGAGGAGTGTCAGCACTTTATCAGTTTTGCTGGTTTCAACTACAAGAAAAATGTTCATTTGGGCAGCGTGGGAACTCGCTCACTTGCAGTGGCAGATAGAACCTCAATTTAACATCTTTCAAAAAGATAAGCATTCGCAAATTATTCAGAACTGGTGGTGTACGTGCTATCAAAAAATCTACAGGCCTTACACTGACAAGTACAACTGTTTGAGCATGTTGGACGGCTCCTTCACTACATCACAACAGAGACTGCACATAAACGGGCTGCCTGGTGTAAACCATTCTGCACATCATGGAGCTCACAGAAGTACTTTTTGAAGAAAAAAATACCTATCACTGCTAAATTCAATAATAAAAATACAACTGAATCACCATTTTTTAAAGATGGTCACATGCAGCATTGCACTTCAGTTGAGACACTAATTTAAACACACCCACTATTCTCACATTTGATAAGACGTAGGAGCAGAATTAAGCCATTCGGCCCATTGAAACTGCACCACTATTTTGCAGTGGATGCATGTAAAGTGGTGATGCATGTCAGGAGGCAGGCAATAGTGCATGGCAGATATGAAAAAGGGGGGTTCAAATACTTTGAGTTTGAACTGGACTTAATTTTACTGAAAACTATCAACAAGATTAAACATTAGAAGCTTCTTCTTTCCCGTCAAAAAAAACCATCTTTCTTCAGCTCGATAGATTCACCAGCCGTAACCTTTCAACATCAACAACTTGTACTCAATTGGCTAAACAGCCCACGAGTTTACGGAAATATTATAAAACAAAATTAGTGCCAAGCCACATTGGAATACTGTATATTAAAACACAAAAGGACACAGGGTGCAGGGGTAACGCAGAAGGTCAGATAGCATCTCTGGAGAACACGGATAGGTGACATTTCAGGTCGAGACCCTTCTTCAGGCAATATATTAAAGCAGATCATTGGTTCAATTCCAAGAATGAAGATAAATTGTTTGAAAACATTTACAGAATGGTACAAAAAAGCACCATTTTACTTTTTAGGATCAGAAAGGGGGAAACTCAAAAATTGATTCTAGTTCCAAGGAGTATCTTAAAAGAGAGAGACAGACTTAGAGAGGAAGACCAACCAGACAATAAGTGGATGTCAGGTGACGGTGGCTGGGCCCAAATACATCAAGGGCTACAGGCCAAAATCATGGATGATCTCTGCCAATGAAGCATCTCTACCGGATGAGCCAAATGTCGTTTACGCCCATTTAAAGCAGGCAATGTTCCACCTCAGCGTGCCACCCCACCCACACTCGTTCTGTCCCATACACTCTGGAGACAGATCTGCTTCCACGAGGTTAACCCCTCGGAAATCGGCCGGATCACATATAGTCGCTGGACTCTGAAATCGTGGCCAATTAACTGACCACCATTTTCATCGACATTTTCAGCAGTCTACTGTCCTCATCTGCTTCAAGGAAACCTCCAGCAGTACCCAAGGGAAATAGTGACCTGTCTCAATGATTAGCACCCACCAGTTCTAATGTCTACCACAATGAAGTGCTTTGAGAGATTAGTATTTATCATTACCATGTATGCTGTTTGCTCTGCAAGCTTCATGTGAATATAAGGAATTTCTTTGCACCATGGTAAAATAGCCAATAAACTACTCGGAATCTGAATCAGGAGTAAGCTACCAGGCCCCTCAAGCTTGCATCCCATTCAATATGATCATGGCCTCACATTTTCTCTGCCATTTCTCCATGAGCCTCTATTCATCAATCTGTCAAATATCTATGCACCTTAAAGATATCTATTGATCTGACCTCCACCACCCTCAGATATTCATTAAATTCATCCTGAAGTATAGCCTTGAATATTGAAGAATGAATTGCTTACGACTGAATGATCGAATTCCAAACCGAGCAAAAAACTAGAATTGAAGCACGGATATCATGGAGGATTCAAAGACTGGGAATACTTAGAGATAAAGGGTGCAACTACAGCTTATCCAAGAGCCAAATAAAGTTAGCACTCAGGAGAAAACAGAACGTGTAGGAAAGAACTGCAGATGCTGATTTAAATCGAAGGTAGACACAAAATGCTGGAGTAACTCAGCAGGACAGCCAGCATCTCTGGAGAGAAGGAATGGGTGATGTTTCGGGTCCCTTCTTCAGACCCAGAACTTGGTGTGTTAGGAAATGGGCAGCAGCCTCTAATTTATAAACCTTCCTGCCTGAGATTACAAATGATTTTCCACAAAAATATAACAAATGTAATTCAATTAATGGCATTTACAGAGTTGCATCCTTCCAAAAGAATTGGACTTTAAAACATTAAAGTACACCAAGTGGTAGCTACATACAAGAGGTTTGTTCGCAAGCTATGCCTGTATGAACTGCATCAAATACAAATCGCACCAGCCCACTTCCATTTCTTCCAGCTACTGACAATTAAATAGATGCAAACAGATCAGGTCCAGTTCCATGCAAAATCAGAATACCGTTCAAATGGTTTCAAACCTAACTGACCACATCCCGTTCCGTTGTCACAAAATCCAGCAGCTTCATATGACCAGCAAAAATGAACTTCCCAAGGCAATAAATATTGCTCACCGAGCAACAAAAATGTTACACATTGCTCTTCGCCCTATACTTGGCTAAATCAAGATATACATGGAAAACGTGGCAATCATTCTGTTAGTTTTGTCAATAAACTCAATTAGACTTTCCAGCACTGTTAGGTCAAGTCAAGTCAAGTCAAATTTATTTGTCACATACACATACACGATGTGCAGTGAAATGAAAGTGGCAGTGCCTGCGGATTGTGCACAAAAAAGAATTACAGTTACAGCATATAAATAAAGTTAATAAGTTACTATTAGTGTCGACAAAAATTTAGTCTCTGGGGTTATAAAAGTTGACAGTCCTGATGGCCTGTGGGAAGAAGCTCCGTCTCATCCTCTCCATTTTCGCAGCGTGACAGCGGAGGCGTTTGCCTGATCGTAGCATCTGGAACAGTCCGTTACTGGGGTGGCAGGGGTCCCTCATGATCTTGCTTGCTCTGGATCTGCACCTCCTGATGTATAGGTCCTGCAGGGGGATGAGTGTAGTTCCCATGGTGCGTTCTGCCGAACGCACTACTCTCTGCAGGGCCATCCTGTCCTGGGCAGAGCTGTTCCCAAACCAGACTGTAATGTTGCTGGACAGGATGCTCTCTACAGCCCCAGAGTAAAAGCAATGAAGGATCCTCAGAGAAACTGCACTCAAAGTAAGGATCAGAAGGTGGGTAGTTGCAACTTTCTACCAATCACTTCCTACAAGTTATGGTTGCTTGGGTAAAGGACAAGCTAAATTTGGGTAATTAATTCAATGCTCTATGCAACCACATGCAATTACTTTCTTGCTTTCTCTGGATCTATAAAGCGTCTTTGAGTATATGAAAAGCGCTATATAAATGTAATGTATTATTATTATTATTATTATGATTATTTTACAGAACAATGGAGGAATGCTTAAGATGACATTTTTGCAAATGAATAACCAAACAAAATGTATGTTTTCAATACCACCCCTCAACCAAACAGAAGACTTTAAAAGGAATATTTAGACATTAATCACCATAGCAAAAAGGAACAATTTTCATTTATTAAGTAATTCTCCTAAAATAATACACTTCCCAATGTTCACAGTTGTTTTCATAAAACAAGCATGCAAATTACAGATTCAAATTACAGCTTCGAATCGTTCAGCCGAATGTTTCTAGATTAAGAGTTAATAAAAAAGAATAAAACAGAGTGTTCCCTTTCATTTACATTTTAAAATTAAAAACTAGCAACTCCTATTTTTCGGCAATCAAATACCACAGGGTGGGACACTGGCAAGTGAAAAGCACTGGCCCAATGCTGCAATGGTGCTTTATCACAATTATTGTCTTTGCATCTTTAGTTGGGATACATGAATCCAAACTGAGTTCGGAATGCATTTTTCCAGTTACTTTTAAGTGCTTGTATTTTGTGAGGCTAAAGGTTTTAGAATAAGCTTTTTATGCCAGATGCATTTAGATTTAACCAACAACGGTTAAACCTTCTTTTCTGTCTTACCAATCTGCAGATTCCAAGACAAAAATAGTGCATAAAAACAGAATAAAGCATTCCGCATAAGAATGCCAGCACTATCTAGTTTACTTCAATAATATCTCTACATTTTCAAAACACATTAAGCTTCAGATTGCACAAATTATTTGGAAAAAATCTGAGAAAAATTTCTGCATATTTAGAGACAAAATTATTAATAAAGCAGACGTTGTCACTGGATAATAATGGGCGTTAGTGTTTAGCCTCTAAGTTTCCATTTTATTTTGACTTATTTGTACATCAAATGCTGCAGCAATGAAGAAACCAAATGTGAACTGCAAAGTTGCTGTAAAGGTCAAACCAGAAGATTATCTAAACAAAGCGGAGAAATCTATCGTTACAACAGACGCTTACTTCTCTGGTGCCCACATATAAAGGAGCACTAAATGCAGGCCGCAGTGTTTCTCAAAAATCTGCACTCTGTGGGATACTGGTATTATAAAACATTACAACGAACTGGGCAATTTCTAATTCTAATACCCATCACGAGCACACTTGTGAATGAGTTTGTCAAAAACGCCATGCTTCACAGTCGTTTAAGAAATTATCACTTTTTACAAAAGATTTTTAAATGTTATACGTACTTGTCATCAAAAGCACGTTTCCAAAATTCGGCAGCATCTGCTTTTGTGATGCGAAAGTTGTCACCTTGAAAATGGCCAAAAGGGAAGATGGCTTTGATTTCTGCAAGCATGTGGCTAAAGATGAGCGAGAGCTTTGTAAGATTTCTCCTAGGGAAAGAAATAGGTAACGCATCAGAATACTAAATATTTCAATCAACTCCAAAACAAATTTAAATTTCACCTTACGCTCTAAAATTTGCTGCAGACCACAAATTTATGGTCTGCAAATGAACCCAAGTACAAACATGCACGTGGAACCGTCCTTACCGACAAGAGAGACAGCACCCTACATACCAAATGAAGCAAGAAACTTTAAACAAAATAAGTCAAAATTACTTTAAAAAAGAAAATTCATCTTATTTCCAAACATTAAAAAAAATCATAATTGGCCATTCTTGTTGGAAAATGAAAAATTGTAACAGTTACACACAATACTGTCAATATTTTTCAACACAAATATGGCGAGGTTTGGGAATGATAAAGTAAATGAGGAAGTCTTGAACTTACAGGCTCAGCTTCACTGGCATCTCCCAATGGTGATCCAATGTTGTAATCTAACACTATGTACAAACATGCTGCAACTTCCCAGGAGTAATCCTTCAGAAAGAAACTAGTATAGGAATAGTTCCTTGTGCAAAGAGAAACAGTTGAACGGGAGGTTGGGAAATACAATATCAATGTTTTAGTTTTAATTAATGGAATTTTAAAATTTATAGTTGTCCTGAATTGTTTGTCTTTAACAGGTTTTCACTTTGTTTCCTTGATACAATGTGTTGATTCAGAGATGAGAAGCATTCAACATGTTTCTGCCCTGAAACAACAGTTTTTGAAGCCTGTTGAGGATAAAAAGTTTTAAACAAAAAGTAGAAATCAGGGAATTCTCAACCCAACTTCCAAAATATTTTAAAGGTGGATAAAGCTGTGCACGGCCAGGACAAATAACAAAGAAATTAAAATTTTCTAAATTAAAATTTCTAAAATTTAAATTGGTGACTTAAATACGAATTAACAGTTGAAGTTTATTAACTCCACTGGGGAAAGATCACCGCTTTCCCTTGTTTGCAGAAAGTCAAGTAGAAAGCACAATTTGACCCTAAAATATAGGCGAAAAATCGCAGATGCTGGAGATCTGAATGAAAAATAGAAAATTTTAAATGGAAAAAGCAAAGCACGTAGATGATTAAGTAGCATCTATCGAAAGAAACAAAATTAATGTTTCAGGTTAGAGACCTAAAATATAGATACATCCGGAAATTGAGAATAATGATGTGCAACAACTTTATTTTTAATAAGAAGTGCGCATACACTTCAATAATAATATTAAATGTTGAAAAACCACAAGCAGGTTTTTTTTCAGAATTCTGATCTCACTATTTCTTCAGTTGAAGAGAAATGCAATGAAGAGAAATGCAACTTGAAAACAAAAAGTAAACATTCAAAGATGTTGTACAAAAAAAAAGTTTTGGCAGCTGCCAGAAAGCCTTCTGTGCTCGATTATAAAAGAGATCTTGTTTAAATGCATGAAGTGAACCAACATACACACCAATTAGCCTGTTGTTCACTTTTTACAAGTTCAGGGGACCAATGTAAAGATGTCCTTTGACCCAGTTAATCATTTTTGCCGTATAGCACAAACAGAGCAAGGACTACGTGGTGACAAACAAAAGATCTTGTATATTTTATAATCAATACATATAAAAGTTTGACCGGATTGCAGAAACTCGAGTCCACAGTGCAAGGCTGTGTCAAATTTGGCAAGTGTTGAATACCTCATCAGTATGTAGAGAGAGTATATAAACAACTGTGAGAAATGGAAATATCTTTATACTACAGTGAGCATTGTGATTCTGGCATACGATGTTTAAGATGGGTCAAACTAAAGATGCTAGAGCAAACAGAAAGTAGTCAGGTACTGACCCAGTGGCACTAAATCCTTCCAAAAGAAAAATGAATACACAAACAAATACTGCACTGGAATTGTCTATGTGGCAGATGTGCTTGTTGAGTGCGGAATATGTTCAGTTCACAGAAGTCAAGGCCAAGAAAGTCTGCCATCATAATCTTGGGGACATCAAAAACTACTGGTAAATATCACATTCCTGTCAAGTATTGCTCTGGAGGAACATGCAGACGTTGGTCACTGAAGGAATAGATTTTTTTAAGTATCGTCCAGAAATACCATATAATTTTTATTGTATCTATTGTATCCGCTGCTCTAGATGTAATCTATTGTATCCACTGCTTTAGATGTCAACTTATTTACATCGGCGAAACCAAACGCGGGCTCGGCGATCGTTTCGCTCAACACCTTCGCTCAGTCCACCTCAACCAAACTGATCTCCCGGTGGCTGAGCACTTCAACTCCCCCTCCCAGTCTGACCTTTGTCATGGGCCTCCTCCAGTGCCATAGTGAGGCCCACCGGAAATTGGAGGAACAACACCTCATATTTCGCTTGGGCAGCTTGCAGCCCAGCGGTACGAACGTTGACTTCTCCCCCTTCCCAGTTCTCCCTCTATCTTCCTGTCTCCACCTATATCCTTCATTTGTCCCGCCCACTTGACCTCAGTCTGAAGAAGGGTCTCGACCCGAAACGTCACCCATTCCTTCTCTCCTCAGATGCTGCCTGACCTGCTGAGTTACTCCAGCATTTTGTGAAATATAATTTTTAAAGTCATTTTATAAGGATTTTTAAGATTCGTGCCCTTACTCTTGGAATTGAACAGATTTTAAAAATGTAATACAACTTAATTGCAACACATCAGTCTAGAAAAGGGAATTTTTTCTCAACATCTGTATGCGACAGATTTGGAATCAATGGGTTAAAATCAAATGCAATTTTTAGTGCCAGCAAAAGCACTTTGAGGAAATTCTCCTAGCTGTGTGAAGTCAGCCAGAAAGACTGTGTAGGGTTGCCAACTTCCTCACTCACAATAAGGGACAAGGTGACATCACCGCCCCACATGACCTCACCCAGCCAGCAGCCACGTGCTCGCACTCCACCAATGGCGGCCGCCCGGGCGTACACTGTCAGGGACTACAGCGGCCCCTGGCTACAGTACCATCCGGGCCTACAGTGCCGTCCTTGCCTAATACAGGACAAGGGCGGTCCCGTACGGGACAACCCAATTTAGCCCAAAATACGGGATGTGCTGGCTAATATAGGACAGTTGGCAACCCTAACTGTGTGGTACTCAAGGATTCAATGAAACTATTCTCATTACTGAACCCCTAATTCAATGGATTAACCGATTTGTGATACCGGTCATGGACTTGGAGATATGCACCTTTACAATTAGAGTTACAGAAAAAAAGGTTTCATTAAGCTATTTCCTGGTAAAATTTTGTATGTTCATTCTTCCCAAAGCATAATTACTTTTAGTATGCTTCTCTTTTCACTCCAATATTAACAAAGCAAATCACTCGGGCTGCTATGGTCACTGTGGAGGTCATCCTTTAAATGGAGAGACACAAAAAGCTGGAGTAACTCAGCGGGACAGGCAGCATCTCTGGAGGGAAAGAATGGGTACATTTCTTCTTCAGAACAAGAAACGTCACCCATTCCTCCTCTCCAGAGATGCTGCCTGTCCCGCCGCTGAGTTACACCAGCTTTGTGTCTATATTTGGTTTAAACCACCGTTCCTTACACTTTAAATGTAGAGATTATTTTAAATGGGTAGCACCTTCTTGGGAATATTTATCAAAAGGTTTGATTCGTTCCTTTCAGCTGTTCGATATTTTATTAACTAGAAGAGATTGATAATGTACAATTTTTAAATTACATCTGCAGAATTGCTTCACCAATGAATGCATGGAGATGGAAGTTAGATACTTAAATTACTAAACACCTGTAGTTCAATATTTTATCAAAACTAAAATTCAATCTTACACACCATGCAGTCACTAAATACTGTATGGTATTCAACAAAAGCCTGCCGAGCTGGTTTCCTTGTACATGCAACTACATGCAAATGCCTTGTAAACCACAACCTGGCCACAAAACCTTTGCCTGCCTAGTAAAGGCACAACTGACCTCAGCAACCATCAACTGCTGTGTATTAAATTGACAACATTCGTGTTAGGTTTGTAGTTTATATATAATATTGAGAACAAGTTTAAAAAGAACAAATGTATTGTCATTAATGAGAACAAATTAAAAAATCAATGAAAATCGTCAATCTACAAATTCGAGCAACGTTACGACATGAAGGAACTGCTGTACATACATTGCAAGAACAATCCAGCTAGTCATGCTCTCTGCCTTATCCTCAGAGAATTTAAAATTCTCTTTTGCGAGTACTTACCCTACTCCTTTTGAATCCCAAATTAAACACACCTGTTACTTCCAATAATCTATGCACATATATATTATATAGCCCTAAATCTTTCCTATCTTTTAGTGATGCCCTCTAGTTTCTTTCCTCAATTTACGAAAATTTAACAAGTTTACATTTTTACACCTTCACCCATTCGTGCCTTCTTGAAGTCTATTACTATCTTTGTCAGTTCACAAAGCTTCCAAATTTTGTGCAATCTGTACACCCAAGTGATTATGCATATAATAAAAGCAGAGATCTTAATACCATTCCATGCAATTCAACAACAATTCTTCCCTCCAACTCAACTCCAAAACAACTTTGTCACTGATATTTTCCAATCAATCACACCTGGCTAATTTTCTATCCATTGTTATTTTATTAAATTGGTATTTTAAGAAAGTCATATTATGAACAAACACAATCAGCCATCTAGTTTGACTAGTTTATTCCCTTGAGGGAATTCACCAACAATAAATATGGATCATAAATTGAGTTAACTATGCTTTAGAATTCTTTCATTTCCATGCTGGGACAGATAGGTGAAATGAGATAAATTAATTGAGATTTCACATGAACGCATCAATCATTTAATGAAAACCCATACTGTTTACATCTGAAACTGAAAAGCAGAACAATATTGAACAGTGCACTATTGATAAACTGGAGACTATTTATTTTGTTTCTCTTCAACATCTATTACACCCGGCTTCAGAAATCTCTTAAAGCAACACCTTACAGTCAATGCTAAATGCTACATGCTAAATGTCAGCTTTGTTTATATTAACATCTGCATTTAACAAAATGCACACAAAAGACTTGCTAAGATTGCGGGGGGGGGGGGGGGGGGGGTCAGTTTTGGTTCCATTCTTCCTCTCGGTTTTCATAAAGTGAAAAGGAAGACGCGACCTGAAACTCCATTCTCTGTCAGAGTTTACAGATCATCTCAATGCAATGCAGTCAAACCACTTTACAGTCAGGATCAGGGCAGTTAGTTTCTTTCCATGCACAGGTGAACATCCAGACAGTCCTTCTCACGGGCTCATAATCTCTGATTGCCAGAGATGTACAGTAAGTGTAAGAAAATAACTGCAGATGCTGGTACAAATCGAAGGTATTTATTCACAAAATGCTGGAGTAACTGAGCAGGTCAGGCAGCATCTCAGGAGAGAAGGAATGGGTGACGTTTCGGGTGGAGTCCCTTCTTCAGATGTACAGGTCTCCTTTTGAGAGAACAGATTTGGATAATACAATAGACAATAGACAATAGGTGCAGGAGGAGGCCATTCGGCCCTTTGAGCCAATGTGATCAAGGCTGAACATTCTCAATCAGTACCTCGTTCCTGCCTTCTCCCCATACCCACTGACTCCGCTATCCTTGAGCTCTATCTAGCTCTCTCTTGAATGCATTCAGAGAATTGGCCTCCACTGCCTTCTGAGGCAGAGAATTCCACAGATTCACAACTCTCTGCCTGAAAACGTTTTTCCTCATCTCAGTTCTAAATGGCCTACCCCTTATTCTTAAACTGTGGCCCCTTGTTCTGGACTCCCCCAACATTGGGAACATGTTTCCTGCCTCTAACGTGTCCAACCCCTTAATAATCTTATACGTTTCGATAAGATCTCCTCTCATCCTTCTAAATTCCAGTCTTTCAACATATGACAGTCCCGCCATCCCGGAAATTAACCTAGTAAACCTACGCTGCACGCCCTCAACAGCAAGAATATCCTTCCTCAAATTTGGAGACCAAAACTGCACACAGTACTCCAGGTGCGGTCTCACTAGGGCCCTGTACAACTACAGAAGGACCTCTTTGCTCCTATTCTCAACTCCTCTAGTTATGAAGGCCAACATTCCATTGGCTTTCTTCACTGCCTGCTATACCTGCATGCTTCCTTTCAGTGACCGATGCACTAGGACACCCAGATCTCGTTGTACGTCCCCTTTTCCTAACTTGACACCATTCAGATAATACTCTGCCTTCCTATTCTTACCACCAAAGTGGATAACCTCACACTTATCCAAGATAAGAGGTAGAGATCTGAAGAAGCGTCCTGACCCAAAACGTCACCTATCCATGGTCTCCAGAGATGCTGACTGACCCGGCAGGAGAATGGGGTTAGGAGTAGAAATAGATCAGCCATGATTGAATGGTGGAGTGGATGTGATGGGCCAAATGGCCAAATGGCCAAATTCTGCTTCTATCACTTATGACCGATTGAGTTACTCCTGCACCTTGTGCTCCACACGAAACATTTCTGAATTTAACTTCATTTTGCTTAATAAAATAATTATTTAAAGAAACATTTGAATTTAATTAAAAGGAATTTAAATTTGGCTTGATCCAAGTTTAAATTTTTGAAAGATTTCAGAAAATGTTCAAACTCGCACAAGCTAATCCTCAGTCCCCCACCCACCCCAAAGCCCAATTACTGGGTCAAAAATATGTGTTAAAAAGTACAAATCAATTAATTAGCAAAGAAGTGACTCCACATTATCCGAAATCTTAATTGGTTAAGATGGCTTGTGAAGATGAAGCTTGACTTCACATGCACCAGCTACAACAGTACAAGCTTCAAGAAAATGGAACAGCATAAACACCCCAAGAATTGCTTTGTTACCAGCAGAAAAATAGCCAACAGAGCCTGTCAACTCCAAGAGCCAATGCCCGACATACGTCAGAGCTATACAGCAGAAACAGGCCCATCAGCCTAACTCATCCATGCTTAACCTAGCTAGTTCTACTTGCACAAGTCTGGCCCATATTCCTCCAATCCTGTACCTGTCCAATGGCATTTAAATTCTGTAATTGTACACGTCTCAATCACTTCTTCCGGCAGCTGGTCTACTCCAAATAAACGACTAATAACTGCTGTCCACAATATTTTCACATATTATTTCTTATACAGTAATTGCATTTACTAAAGGTTGAAACAACAGAATAAATCATGTATTTTTTTAAGAAAACATGCAACAAAATGAAGTAATTTGGTTGTAGCCAGGAAGTCAATTAAAATGTTTTTTTCCATGACATAGGAACTATTCTTGAGTTTTCAGTCCTCTAAAGATGACAGCTCACAATTTTCAGCTAAGTGAGGGAATATATACTACAAATGACAATTGGACAATTGATTCCCTATTTGTGGAGACAGTCATGACATTTGCCACATATCACACATGTGTAAATATTTTCCAGATCCTATATGCAGGGGGTTCAAGGGATAGGTTTTGTGGGTGATTGGATGGGGATGGTCATAACCAATCATAATCCCAACAAAAAAACTACTGTTGCAGCGTTTGTTTGTAGATCACACACATTTCACACACTGTGCACCAATGACAGGGTGAACATTTAGCATGAAAGAGAGAATATCAATGAAGCAGGTGCTCAGGTAGGTGCTTAGAGTTAGCAACAAAAGTCTCGTAGCCCATTGAAATTTCTCACATCTGCAAAAGTGGTCTGCAAGAGTAATGAAGATCTATCCAGATGCACGATGCATGATTTTCGATACTGGTGCACATGGCCTCGATTCTTGTTATTTACACAATACACTGCAATCTTTCATTGAACCACATCTAAATGAAGATGTCAGTGGAGAAGGCGTTCCACACCTAATAAAGGTCAACCTAGAATAAGGAAGTTACAGCTCATCAAACTACGAGTGTCTGGTAGTGAACACAAAAACATGCTCATCGTGAGGGCAACAAAGACTAAAAACAAAAAGAAATTACTCCTTTACATATATTAATCTTTGGTAGACAATAAGCCAAAAAATTTATAACAGCATTTACGGACCTGTGAGACCAAAGTGGAATGCATGCTCTTCCTAGAGGAAGATTTACTATCATCCATTAAAATCGCTTTACTCTTTTTAAAATATCTCTCATCCTGTAAATCTAGCACAATTCTTAAGTATCTTAATGATATTCTTTTTAATATTTCTACCATAAGCTAGAGCTCCTATTCACCTCTACCCCATTGCAGCCATTGGACTTTGTCTATGGAACTGTTGCGCTACCATGCTCAGAACTATATTCTGCACTCTATCTTCCCCCTTGCTCTACCTGCTGTACTTGATGCTGTCTTGATCATATTTATGTATAGTATTATCTGATCTGATGGGTACAAGCAAAACAAAGTTTTGCACTGTACCTTGGTACACGTGACAATAATAAACCTAAACGCATAATTATATCTGAGAAATCATCAATCAGCAGGCACCATCCATTGTTATTTGTGCAAAACACAAAGTGTTGGATGAACTCAGCGGGTTTGCTACAGGACTTCTTCAGATTAATCACCAAGCGATATAAAGAAATATGGGTTGTTGCATTTTGGGAGCACTAAAATTAGCAGAACCTACACAGTGAACAGCAACTCTAGGAGTGTTGTAGAGCAGAGGGATTTAGGATTACAGGTACATAGTTCATTGAAAGTGGAACCATTGAAAAAGCTTTTGGCACATTGGCCTTCATCAGTCAGAGCTTTGAGTATAGAAGTTTGGAGGTCATGTTGCAGTTGTGTACGATGTTGGTGAGGCGCATTTAGAGTATCGTGTTCAGTTTTGGGCACCATGTAAAAGGAAAGATGTTGTCAAGCTGGAAAGGGTGCAGAGAAGATTTACAAGGATGTTGTCAGGACCAGAGGGCCTGAGCTATAGGGAGGGGTTGTGCAGGCTAGGACTCCATTCCTTGGAGCACAGGAAGATGAAGGGTGATCTTATAGAGGAGTACAAAATCATGAAAGGAACAGATCAGGTAGGCACAGAGTCTCTTGTCCAGAGGAGGGGAAATAAAAAAACCAGAGGACATAGGTCTAAGGTGAGGGGGAAAAAGATTTAATAGGAACCTGAGCGATAACCTTTTCACGCAAAGGGGGGTAGGTGTATGGAACAAGCTGCTGGAGGAGATAGTTAAGGCAGGTACTATTGCAATATTTAAGAAACACAGACAGGTACGTGGATAGGACAGGTTGAGGGATTTAGGTCAAATGCGGGCAAGTGTAGACGGGACAGGCTGGCGGGTGTGGACAAGTTGGGCCAAAGGACACTATTCCATGCAGTAAGACTATGACTATTTCTGAAGTCATTTTTGAAGTGCTAAAACATTATTTGGACAGCACAGTGGCTCAACTAGTAAAGCTGCTGCCTCACTGTGCCAAAGATCCAGGTTCGATCCTGACCTCAGGTAGTGTCCGTGTGGAGTTTGCACATTTTCCCTGAGACAGCGTAGGTTTTCTCCAAGTATTTCAATTTTCTCCCGCATGCCGAAGACATGTGGGTTTATAGGTTAATTGGCCTCTGTAAATTATACCTATTGTGTTTGGGAAGTGGATAAAAAGGTACGGATAACATAGAATTGGTGTGAACGGGTGATTGATGGCCGACATGGATTCAGTGGACCAAAGAGAATGTTTCCAATCTGCATCTCTGAACAAAACTAATTATTATCAGAACCGAAAGTTAAAAGAACGCATTTTCTATGTTCATTTCAGAGGCACCTTGCTAAAAAAATAAGTGAACAGTTGTATCTCAAAGATCTGTTGCAAGTACCCTTTGAGAATTATTTTGGTAAAGAATTGCCTAGCATTTAGGGCAGAGTCATTACTCAAGATAAAATAGCAGGAGCTTGTTTCCCTAGAGAAAATGATGCTGACGGGTGACTTTATTGAGATATATAAAAACATGAGGGGCACAGATAAGGTGGATGGTAACACAATCTCTTCCCGTGACTACCCCCCCCCCCCCCCCCCCCCAAAAACAAGTTACCAGTGTCCAACATTATTGGGCAGTTTAAGGTGAGAGGAGAGTGATTTAAAAGGGACCCAAGGGACAACTTCTCCACACAAAGAGTGGTGGGTTTGTGGAATGAGCTGCCACATGGAAGTGGTAAAGGCAGGTACAATTTCCACATTTAAGACATTTGGGCAGGTACATGGACAGATGGAAAAGGATAAAAGGGATATGGGCCAAACGCAGGCAAATGGGACTGCGTTTGGCCCAGGTAGGCAAATGTCGGCATGGACAAATTGAGCCAAAGCCCCAGTTCCCATGGTGTCTAAGACTACGACTTTACAACTCACACTTGTTACTTTTTAATCCAATGGAACTGAACCTAGGAAAGCCATTCAAACGTTCTTTACATAACACCTAGTTTTAATAAACTCAACTATTGTGTAGAAACAAGAAACCGCAAATGGTGGTTTACACAAAAGGACACAAAATGTTGGAGTAACTCAGCAGATCAGGCAGCATCCCTGGAGAATATAGATGGGTGATGCTTTGGGTCGGGACCCTTCTTCAAATAATAATAATAATAATAATGCATTACATTTATATAGCGCTTTTCATATACTCAAAGACGCTTTACAGGGATTTAGAGAACATAGGGAAATGCATAAATAGATAAATAAGTAAACGAACAGAGAAAGGAGACAGAAGGTGAGGTGACCTTCAGTGGATGAAGGCAGTACTGAACAGGTGAGACTTCAGTGATGTTTTGAATGTGGTGAGTGTGGAGGAGTCTCTAACGGTTTGGGGTAGTGAGTTCCATAGGGTGGGAGCAGCGATGGAGAAAGCCCTGTCCCCCCAGGATCTGAGTTTGGTCCGGATGTGGGGGGATAGGAGATTGGCAGCAGCAGAGCGGAGGGTGCAGGTGGGAGTATGCCTGTGGAGGTCGGTCAAATGACCCGAAATGCATGCTCCACGCCTGACTTTCCTCCCGTGGTGCAGCGCAGCGGCAGAGGGCCAAAGAAGATGACCGTTGCCATCGAGCTGCCACTGCAGGAGAGGTTTCCACCCAACGGGTCCACGGCTCGCTCTGGCCGACGTGATGGCCGCCCGGGGCCGGGGTGAGTGGCTCCCTCTCCCCTTTCCTCTCCCCCTCGCCAGCCCACGTCCCTGGGGAGACTCCCCGGCCGGCAACGGGTCCGCGGGTAGTCAGTTGGGGGAGGGTTCCCTGGCCCGCAGGAGAGGTTTGCACCGAACGGGGTTTGCCGCACCCGCAGGAGAGGTTTGGACCCAACAGGTCCATGCCCTTCTAGTAGTCTATAATTCCCTGATACATTCTCCCTCATTTAAAAAAGTGTTGCACGAGCTCCAGTGACAAGATTTTAATAGACAATAGACAGTAGGTGCAGGAGTTGGCCATTCAGCCCTTCATGCCACCACCGCCATTCACTGTGATCATGGCTGATCATCCACAATCAGTACCTCATTCCTGCCTTCTCCCCATATCCCTTGACTCCGCTATCTTTTAAGAGCTCTATCTAACTCTCTCTTTAAAGCATCCAGAGAATTGGCCTTCACTGCCTTCTGAGGCAGAAAATCCACAGATTCACAACTCTCTGGGTGAAAAAGTTCTTCCTCATCTCCGTTCTAAATGGCCTACCCCTTATTTTTAAACTGTGGCCCCTGGTTCTGGACTCCCCTAACCGGAACATGTTTCCTGCCTCTACCGTGTCCAATCCCTTAATCATCTTATATGTTTCTGTAAGTTCCCCCCTTTCCTTCCAAATTCCAGTGTATACAAGCCCAGTCGCTCCATTCTTTCAACATATGACAGTCCCACCATCCCGGGAATTAAACTCGTGAACCTACGCTGCACTCCCTCAATAGCAAGAATGTCCTTCCTCAAATTTGGAGACCAAAACTGCACACAATACTCCAGGCGTGGTCTCACCAGGGCCCTGTACAACTGCAGAAGGACCTCTTTGCTCCGATACTCAACTCCTCTCGTTATGAAGGCCAATATGCCATTAGCTTTCTTCACTGCCTGCTGTATCTGCATGCTTGCTTTCAGTGACAGATGAACAAGGACAGCCAGATATAATTGTACTTCCCCTTTTCCTAACTCAACACCATTCAGATAATAATCTGCCTTCCTGTTCTTGCTATCAAAGTGGATAACCTCACATTTATCCACATTAAACTGCATCTGCCAAGCATCTGCCCACTCACCCATCTGTCCAAGTCACCCTGCATCCTCATAGCATCCTCCTTACAGTTCACACTGCCACCCAGCTTTGTGTTTAATTCCATCTTGCAAGACCCCATGCCCCGCCTCCCTCACCAGATATATTTCTGGGTTTTTTTAATCTTCCTTTGTGAAAACAAATCCAAAGTATGTATTTATAAAGTATCAAGGCCGAGTTGTGTTTTACATTGTCTTGAGGGCAGTGCTTTGGACAGATTTCAGTCTCACTTCCTTTTCCTTCTGCAGCCTCAGTTGCTTGTGTCATTAGCGTGGCCTTTCAAAACGTAGACACACATTTATCTCTTCACCACAATCATGATGCAGGCAGCATAACACAATCAACACATTTACTGCTTCCTGTTTGCCAATAGATCTACCATGTTCTAAGATACAACTTGCTCGTAAATACACTAATTAATAAACCGGAGAAAATAAAGCACGATTAAGCAGAGTTAATAACCATATTTACAACTATGCTTCAGCTGTACTGCATCAGTAACAATACCGCATCAGTGATTTGCCCCCACAATGGTTTAAAAATAGTTCAAAACAAATATTCTCACATTCTACATTATTAACAGCAATACCTCAGATTAAAAAGCACTGACCAGCACACACCCCCAATACTTTCATAGGTTTCTCTACTGTGGCTTTGGTAAAAACAATTCTGTTTTTTCTTTCTTTCCAAAATGATCTGCAATAATTGTACAGAAACATGGCATAGAAACGTTTGGAATTATAGTAAAAGAGGATATTGATTCAGAATTTAATGCCTGTTCCAACCAAACTGGTTTATTAGTTGCAGCTTTATTTCTACTAAATAAAAAGTCATATCCAAACTCCTAGACCCAAGAATCAGCACCCCTCTGCAACTGGACCCTCGCATTTCCTGACCCATAGACCACAACCAGCGAGGATGGGCAACAACACGCCTCCACAATAGTCCTCAACACCCACAAGGATGCTCTCAGACCATTTCTATACTCCCTATACACTTGCAACTGTGTTGCCAAATTCTGCTCTAACTCCATTTACAAATGTGCAGATCTCAAACAATGATGAGAGAGTACAGGAAGGAGACGGACCTTTGTAACATGATGTCATAAGGACCACTTCTCCCTCAATATCAGCAATACGAAGGAGCTGGTCACTGACTTCAGGAAACAGAATGGTACATGCACCTCAGTCAGCATCATCGACTCAATGGAAACAGCCGAGAACTTGAAGCTCCAGTGCATAGATATCACCAGCAATTTGTCCGGGACCAACATTAATACACATCAATACCTCTACTTCCTCAGCTGAAGATGGCGGCGCTGCCCTAGCAGCTGCGGCTTACCTGCAGTCCATTTGTCTTTGTGTCAGCTGAAGATGGCGGCGCTGCCCTAGCAGCTGCGGCTTACCTGCAGTCCATTTGTCTTTGTGTTTTTGTTGTTTTTGTTGTCTTAATTGTAGTTGTGATGTGGTGTTTTTGTGTTTGTGTACTATGTGTGTATGTGGGGGGGAGGGGGGGAACTGTAACATTGTAAATATGTGTCCCTTCCGAACGGAGACCCGACCTTTGTGTTCTGGGCCGTGTCTCCGTTCCTGCTGCGGCCTACCATCGGCCCAACTCCTGGAGCTGGCGGCCTCCAGGGCTCTGGTTCGCAGAGCCCGCGGACCAGACTCACCATCAGCGGAGCCGGCCGTTCTCGGAGGCTGCGGGAGCGGCTGCGACTCGCCTTAGGCTCGGGCCGCGTGGATGCCGACATCGGGAGCTCCGGCAGCGGCAGCGTGTTCGCTCGCCCCGGATCGCGGGGCTTGGGTCGGCCCACCGCGGATATTTCACCGTCCGGCGCGGCCTGAAATAGGCCACGGAATTTTCTCTGCTCGGCGGGGGCTTCAATGTCGGGAGCCCCGACCGCCCCGACTTACAGCGGGGCTTGGGTCGGCCCGTTGCGGACATTTCACCGTCCGGCGCAGCCTGGAACATGGCAACGACAACAGCCTGACCGCAGGAGAAGACGGCAGGGGAAGAGAAAAAGACATTCTGGCCTTCCATCACAGTGAGGAGGGGACTGGAGGAGACTCACTGTGATGGATGTTTCTTTTTGGGGGGTTTTGTGTTGGTTGGGGTTGTGTAATTTGCTTATTTTATTGCTCTTATTGTTGGACTGTGGGTGACGAAATTTCGTCCAAAAAACTTGTTTTTTGGATGACAAATAAAGATATCTTGAATCTTGAATCTTGAATCTTGAGAAGACATAGCACATCTCTAACAACTCTTACTAACTTCTGCAGACGTTCCGTAGAAAGCAAACTGTCGGAATACATGTTTGACAATTGTTCTGCCTAAAGGTGTGGATTCCAATCCATAATGCAAACCAGCCTCACTACTCCTCTAAATCTGCTCATCTACACTTCACGCTGTCTCAGGAAATTAGCTAACAAGGACCACTCACGTCGGGCAGTCTCTTCTCTCCCGTTGACACAGGAGATTACAAGAAAGCACAGGAGATTACAAGTGGTGAACACTGACCTCCCAACCATCAAAGGGATTTATAGGAGGCGCTGACTCAAAAAAGCAGCCAGCATATCATTAAGGACCCATACCACTCTCACTTTACTCATCATCAGGAAGGTTTAGGAGTCTGTAAACAGTAATGGCCAAATTCAGGACCAGCTACTTCCAAAAGACCATCAGGCTATTGAACACTACAAACTCCCACAGCTTTGGTTGCACAAGGGACTTTGGGCTTTGTTTTGTTTTTCACTATATTAGGTTATTTTATTTATTGAACTTTTAAATGTTTATTGTATTATCTATCAAGCACTGCTTATAAATTTGTTGTGCTGCTGCCATTAAGAATTTTATTGTTCTGTTTCAGTACATATGATAATAAAACATTCTTAACTTGATTTATAAATACAATCCCAACCAGAACCCTTGAAAGCTCAATCCTAAACTGAAATGATAACCAACAATGTGTCTACACGAATGGACACAAAGTGCTGGAGTAATTTGGAGAACATGGAGAAGTGTCGTTTTGGGTCAGGACCCTTCTTCAGACCGATTCTACATGAATCGGTCACAAAATAAAACACTCAATTTCTGAATCCCTTTATTGATTGGTTTGTTAATCCATTGCAAAAGGGAATACCACACTGTACACAATACAACTCTGATAACTTCACACCCTACGGACAATTGGATGTTACTCATATTACCAAACACGAAACACATTACACAGAGGCAAAATATATTTTATTGGGCTTAAATTTTACACTTTAATTGCACAAATCAGTGAAAGCATTGAATCCCAAAAGCCGTAAATTCACTGATTTGTGCATATTTTGTATGCACAGAAATTCAGTATACTGCAAATGTAGACTTTCCCATGCATTTAAAAAACTGGGGAAAGATGAGTGTGGCATCCACTTTCACGCAACTGGAAGTCATTACATGATGTGACAACTTTGCAATATTGCAATTTGGCAGAAAATGCCAATCTTCAAATTTCCATATCTGAATTCTTAGTGACAATTAAATTCCACAACTTGTCAGCTATCCATAAACTTGACATATCACCTCTTCAGTGAAATAAAGCTAATTGTGTAGAGGTCTTCCATCACCAGAAGTACAAAATATCCCAATATCTACGGAAAACAGCTCTTTGTTTGGTTGGTGGGGCAGAAATGGGATAGGAACCCTTCCACAAAATGTAAAAAGTTCCAAATAATGTTTCTTGAAAGTATATTTGAACCAATTAAATTAAATGGCAGAAAATGAAACGGGGAAATAAGTATCATGGTTTAGCATCCGACATTTACTATTAAGGAATTTTGTAAAAATGACAATATTAAAAATATTTAAAATTAATAACATGTTCCACTCAAATAACACATTCCATTCTAAAAATGAATTTTAACACTTGAAGTGCCATATTTTGCACATTTCTAACCTGTTTTTGGCCATTATTAAACTTTAAAATTTTATTTCGATAAAGTGTAGCACAGTGACTGGCCAACATGCACTAAGCGGTGGAATCATCCGATCAGCAAGGTCACCGCTTCTTGCAACACAAAAAGCCATTGGAACAAACAGCCAAAAGAGCAGTTAAACAAAGAAAGAAGGACGTTTTAAGGAAAAGGTCAGACACAATAAACTAGTAATGTGCATTTGTAGAGCACTGGAAGTGACTTGGGCAAAATGTGTAGGTGAAGTCAAAAAGTCTGAAGAAGGGTCTCGACCTGAAAGGTCACCCATTCCTTCTCTCTAGTACTGCCTGTCCCGCTGAGTTACTCCAGCATTTTGTGTCTATGCTGGAAGTGACTCTCTCAGCTACAGCACCCCAGGATGGCTTCCATTTATAAACATCCATTAACTGGAAACCCTACGTGATCCTATGACACCTTCCACACAGTACTAGTGAAGAGGTTTCACCTGTGAAAGTAAATCTTCAGATACGTTTAAGTTCCGAATCTACCAGTATTGAAAGTAAAACAGTCAGTGCCTGTACATCAAGTAAAAAACATACCATGCAAATTTTTTTTTGTGTGTCACATTCAGAAGGGAAGTGGAAAATGAAACATTGAAATGAAACACGGGTGAACTTCACCACAGACCTTCTATTTAAGAGATACCCTTTAGATTCTCACTGGAAAATTTAAAATGGGTTGAGAATCCAGCGTGTCACCTAGCCTACACACATTTAAAAGATATTTAAAGTGCAGGTTAGATTACGCTACTACCCTTTTAGGGAATCCCCAGATTGGGAAACCCTTCTTTAATCTTATTTTCAGAATCATAAGTATTCTCCCACCCAATATCGGCAGTCCCTTTTCTGACAAAAGAATGCATATTAGAGATTTCCTCCATTCGTACAATTTTAAAACGTTTTAGTTTGAAGAAATGGGGCTAAAAAGAAAATGTGGTGGTGAAGACAAGGTGAAACGTTGCAGTAAGATCCTAACACAAGAATGGCTCTTCCACTCTTTCCAATAAACATTATTCAAGATTCAAGAGATTCAAGATAGCTTTATTTGTCATCCAATATTGGACGAAATTCAGTCACCCACAGTCCAACAATAAAAGCATTAAATAGGCACTAAAATTACACAACCCCAAAAACCCCAAAAACACAGTCCAACAATAAAAACATTAAATAGGCATTAAAATTACACAACCCCAAAAACACACAAAAAAAGAAACATCCATCAAAGAAACATCCATCACAGTGAGTCTCCTCCAGTCCTCTCCTCACTGCGATGGAAGGCCACAATGTCTTTCCCTTCTCCTGCAGGTACTTTTTTTTTTAAACTTCACAACTAACCAAAGTTTAGATTAGTGGTAGTGAATCGAGCAAGTGTGAGGTGTTGCACTTTGAGAGGTCAAATGCCAGGGGAAATTATAGTTAATTGCAAGACACTTAACAGCATTGATGTACAGAGGATTCTTGGGGTCCAAGTTCATAGCTCCTCAATAGTGGCAACCCTTGTAGGTAGAGTGATAACGGAGTACGGTATGCTTGCCTTCATCAGTCAAGGCATTGGGTCAGGAAGTCATGTTGTAATTTATAATACCTTGATTAGGCTGCATTTAGAATATTGTGTGCAGTTCTGGTCATTCTGTTATAGGAAGTATGTGGAGGTTTTGGAGAAGGTGCAGAAGTGGATACCAGAATGCTGCCTGGATTAGAGGGTCTTAGTTATCAGGAGAGGCTGGACAAACTTAAGATTATTTTACCTGGAATGTCAGTTGAGAGGACACCCGATTACAAAATTATGAAATTCATATAATTTCAAGCATGTGAAATTATGAGAGGGAATCTGAATTTTTCTCCATGCAGGAAATGTCTTATCACAAGAGATGCTGCCCGACCCGCTGAGAAACTCCAGCATTTGGAGTAAATTTGCGTAAGCCAGCATCTGCTGTTCCTTCTTATTTTAGCATGATCAGATTTTAAAAACATTCTTTAATACATCTACCATTCTTCCAACTTTGAAAAATTCATGAATTCTGGAGTGGATAAAAATAATGCACTTTCAAATCAAAATTTGATAAAAGTTCTGGAAACAACAAATGTTCTTCAAGATTAAACTGAAATACTATTCACATAAATGTCACCAAATTATGGATATTGAGAAATCGAACAAAGAAAACCATTTTAGCCTAAACCACTTGCAGGAAAGTGTAAGAAAAAGCCACGCAGGAAAGGGTAGGCGTTTGCTTGCATTAAACCCTTTAGGACCAATTACTTCAAAAACTAAATAGGATCATTTTTGTCTTCTAAACTAGGCAATAATCTCCCTGACATTCATTTCAACCACTTTTCCCCACTTCAGGTCCATAGAGGTTGATACCCCCAAAATAATAATAATTTAATCCAAGCCTTGACATTTTCAATAGGCCCAGCTTCCACAATCTCCTGACAGCATCTCAAAATGTTCTCACTCATACAATGGGAGGAGTCTCCTACTTGCACTCCGAAAAATGAACTAAGTCATTTATGATGTCTTGTTTTCACAAACCCAAGCAACCAGAATACCCTCAATGGTCAAAGCTGAACCTCCCGAGAGATCCAAACCAATTCATATCACAAAGTTTTATAAATGTCATATCAATGTGTGAATCTACTACTTCCCCCACCGCAACTTTGACCTGTTCTAATGCAAGAGCTGCAATAAGAATGTCAATCATCCTCAAATATTACTTGAATGCAAGTAAAATTAACAGACCACTGAGACACAGATAGTTTAATTTCTCAAACAGATTTTTATTACACAAGTTTATTGAGGCATTCAAACCAAATGCAAGTAAACGTAATTGAGGCAAAGATTCTTCTATAATCCAATTGAATAAACAAACTCATGGAAGTGAATAGCCAAGTGTTTTCTCCGTGTAACCCGAGGACATTACTTATTGATTTTGCAAAATTATACATTTTGCAGCCATTTTCATTCCTCAATTTAAAAAGAATTATGCCCATGTCCTTAAATCTAGAATTTTCCATTTCCAATAATAAATGAATAACTGTTCATTGACACAAATTACTTTTAAAACTTGTGATTAAGCACAATGCACTTGATACAAATGACTTTATGATCAATCAGCATTATAAACAGGAAAAACGCTCAGCATTGGACAGATCCACCAGAATCTGTGCTGGAGGCAGACAAATTGTTTGCCATATTTTAGATAAGAGTCAGTCATTATATTGAAGGTCATCAAACATTTTGACAGGCAAAAGCAGACTGAGACAGTCGATCAGTGAAAAATGCTTAGCAATGGTAATTTCACCTAGTTCCCGGGTTGATGCGACTTTACAGGATTCCCTGACAATCCAGAAGTTTCTCAGCCCTGAATATACTTCATGGCTTAACATTCAAAGATTTCCAAAGATTCTGAGAATTCATTCCATCCCATCTCAGTCATCAATAGGAGATTCCTTTACCGATAGATTCTGCCCTACAGCATCCACTAATGGGAAATATTTGCATTGTATCCACCCTCTCAATTGTTTCCATTCTAAAAGGTAGAAATTGATCTTCTGTCTCAGTGCCATTTTCTAGCACCATCTCCATTTCCTTCGTTTCCTATCTTAGAATGCAGGGCAATGAGATCAGCAAAGATATGCATAAGCTTAGCATGGAGGAGATGGGATAACAGCACCCAGTCCTACAATTGCATGATTTGATGATCCTGACAAACCTGCAAGAATGTTGAATGCTACAATAAGTTTACGAGAGAGCGCGAGAGAGCAAGAGAGAGAGAGAGAGAGAGAGAGTGTGTCGGGGTAGAGGGAGCAGCGGGTGAGAGCAGGAATGCGGGGAGGGGGAGGATGTCAGAGCGTCCGGTGAAGGAGCGCCGCCACTTGCGAGGGCTGCACCCTCTATCTCTCTCCCTCTCTCCCAGCACGATCTGTGCTGCTGCTCCACTCTCTTCCTCAGCCCCATCTCCCTCTAACGCAGCGAAATATGAACAAACACAAGTGAAACTTCCCTCCTCGCCACTGCCGCTCACCTCGGGGATGCAGGGCTTCTGAACAACAATTACACTTGTGTTTGTTCTTATTTCGCTGCGTTAGAGGGAGACTGGGCCGGGGAAGAAAGTGGAGCAGCGACGCAGATCTCGCTGACTCTGGGAGAGAGGGAGAGGGGAAAGAGAGGGAGAGGGGAAAGAGAGGAAGAGGGAACAGCCCCCACAAGTGGCAACGCTCCTTCACCGGACCCTCTGACACCCTCCCCCTCCCCCTCCCCGCGCTCCCGCTCTCATCCGCTGCTCCCTCCCCCCGACTCTCCCCCCCCCCCCCCCCCCACCACTCTCTCTCCCCCTCCAACTCTCTCTCTCTCCCCCTCCAACTCTCTCTCTCTCCCCCACCCCCTCCTCTCTCTCCCCCAGTGGTGGTCACTGTATTGTTTCTGTTTTATAAATAATTGTATACCTACGGTATATATATAATCCAATATTTCAAGCTCTTTTTAAAAATTGAATATTATTTATTTGTTGCCATATAAACCTAATGTGAACTACCTAATCTAACCTAGTTTAACCTTTCCTGATTTAATGTAACATAACCTGGTCTAAACTTTGAGTTCATTAAATTTATAAGACTCACTCTTTATTTCTTCTTACGGCCCGCAAAATGTGCCAAATATATAATGTGGCCCTCACGCAAAAAAGTTTGGAGGCCCCTGGTCTAAATAACCAGAGGAAGGAAGTTTTAATTGCAGAAAGAAATGGATGGCTTGGTTAGCTTGGCAGATGCATTGAGAAGATGCAATAAAGCAAGAGGATAGCCTAAAGGATATGAAATAGTATGGAAGAACAGCGGGATTTTGTTTGGAAGAAGCATAAATCCTTAAAAATCTTGCATTAAAGTTTGACAAGCAAGTCATCGCTGTGGTAAAAGCCAGCTTCTTCCAGCTTCGTACCATAGCTAAAATCAAACCATTCCTCCAATTTGATGACATTGAAAAAATCATCCACGCATTAATTTCCTCCCGCCTAGACTACTGCAACTCCCTATACACTGGGATCAGCCAATCATCCCTGTCCCGCCTGCAATTGGTCCAAAACGTCGCAGCGAGACTCCTAACGGGTACCCGTAAAAGGGACCACATCACCCCGATTCTGGCCTCTCTCCACTGGCTCCCAGTACAGTACAGAATCAACTTCAAGCTCCTCCTATTCACATACAAAGCCCTATATCAAAAATCTTCTAACCCACCACTCTATCTCCAGGTCCCTCAGGTCGGCCGACTTGGGGCTACTCACTATCCCGCGGTCTAGACTTAAGCTCAGGGATGACCGTGTTTATGCGGTTGCAGCTCCTAGACTGTGGAACAGCATCCCTCGCCCCATCAGAACTGCCCCCTCCATCGACCCCTTTAAGTCCAGGCTCAAAACCTATTTCTACTCCCTAGCGTTTGAGGCCCTCTGAGGAGGCGCTGTGAACTGTTTATGTATGTGCTGTTATGTTTGTGTGCCATTGTATGTTCGTTCTTAGTACCTGAACTGATGTACAGCACTTTGGTCAACGTGGGTTGTTTTTAAATGTGCTATAAAAAAAAAATGGACTTGACTTGACTTAAAAAGGTCACAGTAAAAATAGACTATAATTTGTTTAAAAAGGGAAACAGGATGCTTTCTTTTTAAGCCAAGGCACAGTATAGAAGAGTAGACAATAATCTTCTGGTCACTATGTTATAGGCTAGTAAGAGTAAAAGAGACATGTAGCATGGAAATAGAGCAGCTCCTTAGCACACCGAGATAGCACTGACATTCAACCACCTTCTCACATCAATCTGACCTTAACCCTATTTCTCTCTCCCCTCATTCTCATCAGTTTTCTCCAGATAACTTCCACCACTCAAACACACGCGGGGCAATTTGTCGTTGCCAATTAACCTACCAACCCTTAGGAAGAGGGAGAAAATGGAAGCAACCAGATTAAATCCTTTCCCGTCTGCAAGGATGAAAGTCATATCCTGTGGAACTAAAAGATTAATAGATAATTACACATAAATGAAAGCCCAGAGACTTTTGCAGCAACTGCTGAGGAATATCAGAGTTTAGCAAGGTAATTGAAAAGGTTCTGTTTGAAGAACAATTTCCAAGCCTGCCCTAGAACCACTGTGAATGTAAACTAACTGGTCCATCCAAATATATGCACTTCATGGCTTGCCTACCTCAATCTTTGCAATGCATTTTCTATTTCTCATGAGAGCTGGTATTAGGTCCATTTCCTTGAGCTTCTATTTCTCAGTTTCCAAAGTGCTATCACCAATGATGGCATAATTTGAGTAGGCCCCTTTCATACCCATCAAACACAAATATGGCCACGCAGTGCATGATGCTCTAGGACCTATGCTCATGATTCCCTCCTTCCTCCGATAAATAATATTAAACATAATAGTCAACTTCATGTAAATACTTCAGAATGGTCAGGACATGATCTCCACCGCTGCACAAGTAACCGTATTTTTCTTTCTTACATTATTCAAAAGAGAAATAAAGCTTATCCCCTGACTAAATATAGATGTCACCAAAATGTCATCATATGACCTCCACTGGAAAAAATGAAGCATGTGAAGGTAATTATACAACTTGAGACAAAAATGCTCTCATAGCAAAATCTGCATTAAAATGAAAAATTAACAAGCTCTAACATGAACAGAGATTTCCTGGGAACACAACCACATTTATACTTTCCACTCAGCTTCACAAACCTCTTAATAATTCCAGGTATCATTTAGATCAATTGAACGACATAGTGAGAATTAACAAATTGCAGTCATACCAGATTTCATTTAAACTCTGCAGCATTTTTAAAAATAAATATAGATTGTTCTGCCATAATGAGCCTTTTCATAATGCTACTATTCGTATTGCATGGACCAAATTGGTTATCATGCAATTTCTATCAACTGGAGGACAACCTAAAAGTTACTTCAAAAATTGATACACAAGCATGAAAAAAGCCATTTTAGATTTTTTTTTGGAAGTCTAGGGAAAATAAATTGTTTCCATGTAACCACCCGCTTCCAGAATAATTAGACACTTGTCTTTCTAGAACACAGTTCAGTGTGGTTGGACGTAGGGAAATTGCAAATGCTTTTATTGACATTTGTGCAATGTAATATACAGTCTTTACTATTCTTAGCTAGCAGTTACAAAAATAACATCTATCTATCTATCTATCTATCTATCTATCTATCTATCTATCTATCTATCTATCTATCTATATACTATTAAAACTCAGATCTTGTATGTATATATATATATTCCACTGATGTCGGCTGAATACGGCAATTCCGGCAAAACGGTGAACCGTAGTGCCACGATTTTTGTACCGCCTTAATCAGCATGCGGTTCGCAGCTGGAAAATGATATTTTTATTTAATTCGGACGCATATGTTTTAAGTTACAGAGGTTTAAAAGTGCTGCCCCCCCCTCATTTATCGAAGTTTTGACAGAAGGGGGGCGCTCAGTACGCATGTGCGGAATCTCCTCACTCTGTACTCAGCACGCATGCGCGGCATCTCCTCACTCGCACCAAAATAATGGACGCCGTTAGCGGCGCCAGCCCGCGATCACCGGCTCACCTCTCCTCTCTCCCCTTGCTTCTCTCCTCTCTCCCACACCCGGGAGAACATCTACCCGCTATCCCCCCCCCCCCCGGGCCTTTGAATGATGCGATCTCCCGAAGCCCCCCCCCCCCCCCACCGGACTTTTCACTGATCCGATCACCCGCACCCCCCCCCCCCCCGGGCCTTTAACTGATGCTAAGAGTGTGTCTGGGGGAGAGAAAATGAAAATGGGGGGGGGGGCTGAGAATGGGGAATGGGACAACAGGGGTAGTGCGGAGGGGAATTGGTGGTGGGGGAAAGAGGGGTACTGGGAAAAGGGGAGGTCCATATCCCTCCCCTCTCCCCCATCCCTCCCTCCCTCCCCCCTCTCTCCCCCCCCTCCCTCCCTCCACAAATACCACCCCATCTCTCATCACCCTCCCCCCCTCCCTCCACTCTCCATCCTCAACACATCCCTCCCACCACCACTCCCTCCCCTCGATCACTCCACACCTCCCTCCCCCAAACCTCCCTCTCCCTCCCTCCCCCCTTCACTCCCTCACCCCCTCCCGGATACAATGGAAACCCTAAGAGGACGGGCCAAAGGGGAGAGTGTGGGGAGAGTAAGAGTGGGGATGGGGGACGAGAGAATGGGGGAGTGGGGAATGGGCCCAACGGCGGACCGTAGCGCGACGGTTTTCGCACCGCCTCAATCGCCAATCTCGCGCTCGCTCGGCCGTGATATTTTCATTTACTTTGGTCGCGTGATTTTTAAGTCACAGAGGTTTTAAAGCACTGCCCCCCCCCCCTTTACAGGGGGGCGCTGCAGTGCAGATTTGGTCTTCAGCTTGTGACGGCTACATTGTTTCGAACATTGTTTCGAAAGTTTCCAGGATTGTTTTAAAGTGCAGTTTTTTGTTATTGCAAGTCAAGTCAAGTCAAGTCAATTATATTTGTATAGCACATTTAAAAACAACCCACGTTGACCAAAGTGCTGCACATCTGATTAGGAAATATAGTGGTCACTTGACATACACAGATCAGGAGGACGGGCCCAACGCGTAAGAGTGGGGCTGGGGGAGGAGAGAATGGGGGGTGTGGGGACGGGCCCAACGGGCCCGCTTTGAACGGGCACACTTGTTCTAGTCTATCTATCTATATACTACTAAAACTCAGATCTTGTGTTATATATATATATAACACTGATGTCGGCTGAATACGGCAATTCCGGCAAAACGGTGAACCGTAGCGCCACGATTTTTGTACCGCCTTAATCAGCATGCGGTTCGCTGCTGGAAAATGATATTTTTATTTAATTCGGACGCATATTTTTTAAGTTACAGAGGTTTAAAAGTGCTGCCCCCCCTGATTTATCGAAGTTTTGACAGAAGGGGGGCGCTGCGGTGCGGATTGTGATGTCACAATGCCCCTGTGAGATGGACTCGAGCTGACCCCCCTTCCCCCCCCCCAGCGGTATTCAGCGTGTGACGTCACAATGCCCCTGTGCTACATTGTTGCGAAGAGCTGTCAAGTCAAGTCCATTTTATTTGTATAGCACATTTAAAAACAACCCACGTTGACCAAAGTGCTGTACATCTGATTAGGTACTAAGGAAAAAATGAAACATACAGTGGCACGCAAACAGTTCACAGCGCCTCCTCAATGAGCCTCAAACGCTAGGGAGTAGAAATAGGTTTTGAGCCTGGACTTAAAGGAGTCGATGGAGGGGGCAGTTCTGATGGGGAGAGGGATGCTCTTTCCACCCTCCCCCTCTCTCCCTCCCCCCTCCCCCCTTTCCCCCCTCCCCCCCTTTCCGCCCTCCCCTTCCACCCTCCCCTCCCCTCCCCCCTCCCTCCCCCTTCCCTCCCCCCACTCCCCTTCCCCCTTCCCCCTCCCCTCCTCCCTCCACACCTCCCTCCTCCCCCCCTCCCCCTTCCCTCCCTCCCCTTCTCCCGGTTACAATGTAAACCCTACGAGGACGGGCACAATGGGGAAAGAGGGGTACTGGGAAAAGGGGAGGTCCCCCTCCCTCCGCCCTTCCCCTCCCCCCTCCCTCCCCCTCCCCCTCTCTCCCTCCCCCTCCCCCTCTCTCCCTCCCCCCTTCCCCCCTCCCCTTCCCCCCCTCCCCTCCCCTACCCCCTCCCTCCCCCTCCCCTCCTCCCTCCACACCTCTCTCTCTCCCCCTTCCCTCCCTCCCCTCCTCCCGGTTACAATGGAAACCCTACGAGGACGGGCCCAACGGGCACACTTGAGATGGGTGCTACAGTGAGAAGCACTATGTGACTGCGAATGTTTCAAAACAAGCACTTAAAAAGCACTTATCTCTTTTTAAAGTATATTTTTTTATTGCAAGTCACTTAACATACACAGATCAGCATTGGGCCCATATGCTCGTGGGCCACCGGGGCAAGTGTTTCGAAAAAAGCACTGAGAGTGTGTATGGGGAGAGAGAGAATGGGGGGGGGGGTCTGTGAATGGGGACTGGGGACAACAGGGGTCGTTGCGGAGGGGGCTTGGTGGTGGGGGAAAGAGGGGTACTGGGAAAAGGGGAGGTCCCACTTCCCCCATCAACCCCTTCCTCCCCCCTCCTTCCCACCTCCATCCCCACTCCCTCCCCCCCTCCCTCCCCCCTCAATCCCAACCTCCATCACCACTCAGCCCCTAACTCCCCCCCTCCCTCCTTCCCTCCATCCCACCCTCCCCCACTCCCTCCCCCCTCCCTCCACCATTCCATCCCTCTCCCCCTCCCCCCTCCTTCCACCATCCCTCCACCCCTCCCGGTTACAATGGAAACCCTACAGGGACGGGCCCAACGGGGAAAGAGGGGTACTGGGAAAAGGGGAGATCCCCCTCCCTCCCCCCTACCCCCCTCCCCTCTCCCCCTCCCTCCCCCTACCCCTTCACTCCCCCCTTCCCCCCTCCCCTCCCTCCCCCCTCCTCCCTCCCTCCCCCTTCCCTCCCTCCCCTCCTCCCGGTTACAATGGAAACCCTACGAGGACGGGCCCAACGGGGAAAGAGGGGTACTGGGTAAAGGGGAGGTCCCCCTCCTCCCCCTTCCCCTCCCCCTCCCTCCCCCTACCCCACTCCCTCCCTCCCCTCTCCCTCCCCCTACCCCCTCCCCTCCCCCTCCTTCCCCATCTCCCTCCACACCTCCCTCCTCCCTCCACACCTCCCTCCTCCCTCCCTCACCCTTCCCTCCCTCCCGTCCTCCCGGTTACAATGGAAACCCTACGAGGACAGGCCCAACGGGGAAAGAGGGGAACTGGGAAAAGGGGAGGTCCCCCTCCTTCCCCCCTTCCCCCCTCCCCTCCCCTCCCAAACAGTTCACAGTACCTCCTCAATTAGCCTCAAAAGCTAGGGAGTAGAAATAGGTTTTGAGCCTGGACTTAAAGGAGTCGATGGAGGAGGCAGTCCTGATGGGGAGAGGGATGCTCTTTCAACCCTCCCCCTCTCTCCCTCCCCCCTCCCCCCCCTCCCCCCTTTCCGCCCTCCCCTTCCCCCCCTCCCTCCCCTCCTCCCTCCCTCCCTCCCTCCCCTCCTCCCGGTTACAATGGAAACCCTACAAGGACGGGCACAACGGGGAAAGAGGGGTACTGGGGAAAGAGGGGTACTGGGAAAAGGGGAGGTCCTCCTCCCTCCCCCCCTTCCCTCCCCCCCTTCCCTCCCCCCCTTCCCTCTCCCCTTCCCCCCTCCCCCTTCCCCCTCCCCTCCCACCCCTTCCCCCTCCCCTCCCCCCCTCCATCCCCCTCCCCCCTCCCTCCCCGCCTCCCAGTTACAATGGAAACCTTACGGGGACGGGCCCAACGGGGAAAGAGGGGTACTGGGAAAAGGGGAGGTCCCCCTCCCTCCCCCTTCCCCCCTCCCCCTTCCCCCCTCCCCTCCCCCCTCCCTCCCCCCTACCCTCCCCTATCCCCCTCCCTCCCCCCATCCACCCTCCCGCCACCCCTCACCCTCCCCTCCTCCCTCCTCCCTCCCTCCCCCTTCCCTCCCTCCCCTCCTCCCGGTTACAATGGAAACCTTACGAGGACTGGCCCAACGGGGAAAGAGGGGTACTGGGAAAAGTGGAGGTACCCCTCTCCTCCTCCCTCCCCCCTCCCCTCCCCCTCCCTCCCCCTCCCTCCCCCTCCCCTACCCCACTCCCTCCCCTCTCCCTCCCCCCCTTCTCCCCTCCTCCTCCCTCCCCCTCCCCTGCCCTCCTCCCTCCCTCCCCCTTCCCTCCCCCGCACTCCCCTCCCGGTTACAATGGAAACCCTACGAGGACGGGCCCAACGGGCACACTTGAGATGGGTGCTACAGTGAGAAGCACTATGTGACCGCGAATGTTTCAAAACAAGCACTTAAAAAGCACTTATCTCTTTTTAAAGTATTTTTTTTTATTGCAAGTTACTTAACATACACAGATCAGCATTGGGCCCATATGCTCGTGGGCCACCGGGGCAAGTGTTTCGAAAAAAGCACTGAGAGTGTGTATGGGGAGAGAGAGAATGGGGGGGGGGGGGGGTCTGTGAATGGGGACTGGGGACAACAGGGGTCGTTGCGGAGGGGGCTTGGTGGTGGGGGAAAGAGGGGTACTGGGAAAAGGGGAGGTCCCACTTCCCCCCTCAACCCCTTCCTCCCCCCTCCTTCCCACCTCCATCCCCACTCCCTCCCCCCCTCCCTCCCCCCTCAATCCCAACCTCCATCACCACTCAGCCCCTAACTCCCCCCCTCCCTCCTTCCCTCCATCCCACCCTCCCCCACTCCCTCCCCCTCCCTCCACCATTCCATCACTCTCCCCCTCCCCCCTCCTTCCACCATCCCTCCACCCCTCCCGGTTACAATGGAAACCCTACAGGGACGGGCCCAACGGGGAAAGAGGGGTACTGGGAAAAGGGGAGATCCCCCTCCCTCCCTCCCCCCTCACTCCCCCTTACCTCCCCCCTACCCCCCTCCCTCCCCTCTCCCTCCCTCCTCCCCCCTTCCCCCCTCCCCCCCTCCCCTCCCCCTCCCCTCCCCTCCTCCCTCCACACCTCCCTCCTCCCTCCCTCCCCCTCCCCTCCCTCCCCTCCTCCCGGTTACAATGGAAACCCTACGAGCACGGGCCCAATGGGGAAAGAGGGGTACTGGGAAAAGGGGAGGTCCCCCTCCCTCCCTTCTCCCTCCCCCCTCCCTCCCCCTCCCCTTCCCCCCTCCCTCCCCTTCCCCCCTCCCCTCCCTCCCCCTCCCCCTACCCCCTTCCCTCCCCTCTCCCTCCCTCCCTTCCCCCCTCCCCTCCCCCCCTCCCTCCCCTCCCCCCCTCCCTCCCCCTCCCCTCCCCCCTCCACACCTCCCTACTCCCTCCCTCCCCCTTCCCTACCCCCACTCCCCTCCCGGTTACAATGGAAACCCTACGAGGACGGGCCCAACGGGCACACTTGTTCTAGTATACTATTAAAACTCACTTCTTGTTTATAAATATGTTTGTATCCTGGGTTTGTGTATGTATCACTGATTGCGGCAAAACTGTAAACCGTCGCGTCACGGTTTTTGCACCGCCTTGATCACCAACCTCCCGTCTGACCGGCCGCGATATTTTCATTTAATTTGGTCATATATTTTTTAAGTTACAGAGGTTTTAAAGCGCTGCCCCCCTGATTTATCGAAGTTTTGACAGAAGGGGGGCGCTGCGGTTCGGATTAAACTTCATTGTGATGTCACAATGCCCCTGTGCCAAGCAGCTGCTATTGGGTGTCTGCTCTTTACAAATTTACATTTTTTAATTTTTAACCTTTTTTTCCCAAGGTCTTCAGCTTGTGACGTCACAATGCTTGGGCTACATTGTTGCGAAAAGCAAATGGTTGTTTTTTAAAGTTGTGTTTTTAATTGCAAGTCACTTAACATACACAGATCAGCATGGGGCCCCTATGCTCGTGGGCCACCGGGGCAAGTGTTACGAAAAAAGAAAGGGGAGGTCCCCTTTCCCCCCTCAACCCCTTCCTCCCCACTCCTTCCCACCTCCATCCCCACTCCCTCCCCCCCTCCTCCCCAACTCCCTCCCCATCCCTCCCCACCTCCCTCACCCCTCGGGGACGGGCCCAACGGGGAAAGAGGGGTACTGGGAAAAGGAGAGGTCCCCCTCCCTCCCTCCCTCCCCCCTTCCCCCTCCCTCCCTTCCCCTCCCACCCCTTCCCCCCTCCCCTCCCCCCCTCCATCCCCCTCCCCTCCTCCATCCCTCCCCCCTCCCTCCCCACCTCCTGGTTACAATGGAAACCCTACGAGGACGGGCCCAACGGGGAAAGAGGGGTACTGGGAAAAGGGGAGGTCCCCCTCCCTCCTCCCTTCCCCCCTCCTCCCTTCCCCCCTCCCTCCCCTCTCCCTCCACCTCCCCCTCTTCCCCCCTCCCCTACCCCCCTCCCCTCCCCCCTTCCCTCCACACCTCCCTCCTCCCTCCCCGCCTCCCGGTTACAATGGAAACCCTACGAGGACGGGCCCAACGGGGAAAGAGGGGTACTGGGAAAACGGGTGGTCCCCCTCCCTCCCCCCTTCCCCCCTCCCTCCCCCTCCCCATAACCCCTCCCTCCACACTCCCTCCCCCCTCCCCCACTCCCTCCCCCTCCCCTCCCCCCTCCCTCCCCCTCCACGCCTCCCTCCCCTCCTCCCGGTTACAATGGAAACCCTACGAGGACGGGCCCAACGGGGAAAGAGGGGTACTGGGAAAAGGGGAGGTCCCCCTTCCTCCCCTCCCCCTCCCTCCCTCCCCCCCTCCCCCTCCCCCCCTCCCTCCCTCCCCCCCTCCCCCTCCCTCCCCCCTCCCTCCCCTCCCCTCCATCCCCCCTCCCCTCCATCCCCCCTCCATCCCACTCCCTCCTCCCTACCCCCTCCCACACCCATCACCCCACCCCCCCTCCCCCCCTCCCCCCCCTCCCCCCCCTCCCCCCCCTCCCCCCCCTCCCCCCCTCCCCCCCCTCCCCCCCTCCCCCCCCTCCCCCCCCTCCCCCCCTCCCCCCCCCTCCCCCCCCTCCCCCTCCCCTCCATCCCACTCCCTCCTCCCTACCCCCTCCCACACCCATCACCCCACCCTCCTCCCCTCCTCCCTCCCCCCTCCCTCCCCTCCTCCCTCCCCCCTCCCCCCTCCCCCCTCCCCCCCTCCCCCCTCCCCCCTCCCCCCCTCCCCCCTCCCTCCCCCCTCCCTCCCCCCTCCCTCCCCCCTCCCCCCTCCCTCCCCCCTCCCTCCCCCCTCCCCCATCCCCCCCTTGCCCCCTCCCCTCCCTTCCCCTCCTCCCTCCCTCCCCCTTCCCCTCCTCCCTCCCTCCCCCTCCTCCCTCCCTCCCCCTTCCCCTCCTCCCTCCCTCCCCCTTCCCTCCCCCCACCCTCCCCCTTCCCTCCCCCCACCCTCACCCTACCCTCCCCCCCACTCCCCTCCCGGTTACAATGGAAACCCTACGAGGACGGGCCCAACGGGCACACTTGTGCTAGTCTATATACTATTAAAACTCAGATGTTGTGTATATATATATATATATTCCACTGATGTCGGCTGAATACGGCAATTCCGGCAAAACGGTGAACCGTAGCGCCACGATTTTTGTACCGCCTTAATCAGCATGCGGTTCGCTGCTGGAAAATGATATTTTTATTTAATTCGGACGCATATTTTTTAAGTTACAGAGGTTTAAAAGTGCTGCCCCCCCTGATTTATCGAAGTTTTGACAGAAGGGGGGCGCTGCGGTGCGGATTGTGATGTCACAATGCCCCTGTGAGATGAACTCGAGCTGACCCCCCTTCCCCCCCCAGCGGTATTCAGCGTGTGACGTCACAATGCCCCTGTGCTACATTGTTGCGAAGAGCTGTCAAGTCAAGTCCATTTTATTTGTACAGCACATTTAAAAACAACCCACGTTGACCAAAGTGCTGTACATCTGATTAGGTACTAAGGAAAAAAATGAAACATACAGTGGCACGCAAACAGTTCACAGCGCCTCCTCAATGAGCCTCAAACGCTAGGGAGTAGAAATAGGTTTTGAGCCTGGACTTAAAGGAGTCGATGGAGGGGGCAGTTCTGATGGGGAGAGGGATGCTCTTTCCACCCTCCCCCTCTCTCCCTCCCCCCTCCCCCCTCCCCCCTTTCCGCCCTCCCCTTCCCCCCCTCCCTCCCCTCCTCCCTCCTCCCTCCCTCCCCTCCTCCCGGTTACAATGGAATCCCTACGAGGACGGGCCCAACGGGGAAAGTGGGGTACTGGGAAAAGGGGAGAGCCCCCTCCCTCCCCCCTTCCCCCTCCCTCCCCCTCCCTCCCCCTCCCCCCTCCCTCCCCCCTCCCCCCTCCTTCCCCATCTCCCTCCACACCTCCCTCCTCCCTCCACACCTCCCTCCTCCCTCCCTCCCCCTTCCCTCCCTCCCGTCCTCCCGGTTACAATGGAAACCCTACGAGGACAGGCCCAACGGGGAAAGAGGGGAACTGGGAAAAGGGGAGGTCCCCCTCCTTCCCCCCTTCCCCCCTCCCCTCCCCTCCCAAACAGTTCACAGTACCTCCTCAATTAGCCTCAAAAGCTAGGGAGTAGAAATAGGTTTTGAGCCTGGACTTAAAGGAGTCGATGGAGGAGGCAGTTCTGATGGGGAGAGGGATGCTCTTTCAACCCTCCCCCCTCCCCCCCCTCCCCCCTTTCCGCCCTCCCCTTCCCCCCCTCCCTCCCCTCCTCCCTCCTCCCTCCCTCCCCTCCTCCCGGTTACAATGGAAACCCTACAAGGACGGGCACAACGGGGAAAGAGGGGTACTGGGAAAAGGGGAGGTCCTCCTCCCTCCCCCCCTTCCCTCTCCCCTTCCCCCCTCCCCCTTCCCCCCTCCCCTCCCTCCCTCCCTCCCCCCTCCCTCCCCCTACCCCCTCCCTCCCCTCTCCCTCCCCCCTCCCCTCCCCCCTCCCATCCCACAACGGGTAAAGAGGGGTACTGGGAAAACAGGTGGTCCCCCTCCCCCCTCCCTCCCCCCTCCCTCCCCGCCTCCCGGTTACAATGGAAACCCTACGAGGACGGGCCCAACGGGCCCACTCGGTCTAGTATACTATTAAAACTCAGATCTTGTGAATATATCAATATGTTTGTTACATGTTTATTTGTATCAGTGATTTCGGCAAAACGGTAAACAGTCGCGCCACGGTTTTTGCATCGACTTAATCACCAACCTCCCGGCTGACCGGCCGCGATATTTTCATTTAATTTGTTCGTATATTTTTTAAGTTACAGAGGTTTTAAACCACTGCCCCCCCTGATTTATCGATTTTTTGACAGAAGGGGGGCGCTGCGGTGCGGATTAATCTTCATTGTGATGTCACAATGCCCCTGTGAGATGAACTCGAGCTGACCCCCCTTCCCCCCCCCCCGCGGTATTCAGCCTGTGACGTCACAATGCCCCTGTGCTACATTGTTGCGAAAAGCTGTCAAGTCAAGTCAATTTTATTTGTATAGCACATTTAAAAACAACCCACGTTGACCAAAGTGCTGTACATCTGATTAGGTACTAAGGAAAAAAATGAAACATACAGTAGCACACAAACAGTTCACAGCACCTCCTCAATGAGCCTCAAACGCTAGGGAGTAGAAATAGGTTTTGAGCTTGGACTTAAAGGAGTCGATGGAGGGGGCAGTTCTGATGGGGAGAGGGATGCTCTTTCCACCCTCCCTCCCTCCCTCCCCCCCTCCCGGTTACAATGGAAACCCTACGGGGACGGGCCTTCAGCTTGAGCCTTCAGCTTGTGCAGCTTGTGATGGCTACATTGTTTCAAAAAATGGCTACATTGTTTCAAAAAGTTTCCAGATCACTGCTTGTTTTAAAGTGGGTTTTTTTGTTATTGCAAGTCACTTGACATACACAGATCAGGAGCACGGGCCCAACAGGCACACTTGGAGAGTAAGAGTGGGGCTGGGGGAGGAGAGAATGGGGGGTGTGGGGACGGGCCCAACGGGCCCGCTTTGCTAGTAGCTATTAAAAATACCTTTTTTTTAAACTCCTGAAGGAACAAATAACTTTGGTATTGCAAATCTGAAACTCTCTGGCCACCAACCCACTTTTACCCATTGACACAATTGTTATGGCAATGTCAATTTCCGTAACATTTTCTATTTCTTCAGAACACAATTGTGTTACGGCAGAACTGATCGAAAAATGTATTGAACCAATGATTCAATGGTTCTTTATTGTTACGTGTGCACCGCACAGCGAAATTCTTGCCCCAGTTGTAATATTTCGGCGTTATTTACAAAAGAAAAAGGTCCAAAGCCAAACGTTGAGTCCAGGGTCCAGGTGCTGGATGTACTGGAGCACCCCCGATCCAGGTAAGCATCAGGCTGCTGCAGAGCCTCCTCTGTCACCCTCGATCAGCTTGGCCCTGGTACCGACGTCCCTCTCCTCGCCTAACCACTTCTGTGTCCTGGGGACACCACCTGCAGCTGACCTTGAAGGCGCTGGAAGCAATACACCAGCCCAATCCTTGCGTCCTTCGCTGCCAGGGGCTCCCTCCTCCTCAGCTCTACAGTCTTCAGGTCCGAGGTCGGTGCCTTCAAAGCTTCCACTGCAGGCAGCGGCCCACCGGGTCCTTCTTCACAGCGGCGAACCAGGCCTGTCGCCACCTTGTTCTCAGTGGCCGCTGGTTCCATCCTTGCTCTCGCCGGCCCATCGGATGCTCCGTTGTTGTTGGGCTTCACTGAGCATCCCCGGGAGCTTTCTGCCGTTGTTGCGACGCATCCCGGAGCACTGGTGAAAGTATGTGACAATCACAATACTTATTTTTAAAAAGGACATCTCTGAACTTGAGCTCCATTGCCATGTCTGGCACTTCATGGATAACTTTGAGATGGTGAGCAACTACGGCTGGCCACCTTCTCAAATCTGGTGGACTTGAAAATGACATGTTCATTTTCTTTACCCCACTATTTCTTATGAGTTTGAGCCTTTTCCAGACCTTATGGTCACTCATTCGATGAATTATCCTGGTGCATAATTTTTCCACGTCTTTACTGCACCCTTGCCATAATTCAAAGCAATTGTCTCAGCAATTGGAATGCTATAGCTCTTGGATGTAATACTCCAAGCACACTGAATGATGGCTAACTCTGCTGTAAATGTCTGGGTTTTTTGGAAGCTTTAATTCGATGCAACCATTCTCCAAAGGAATTCTACATACTTTTATGTTAACAACATGCCAAAGCAGGAGGAAAAAAACCCTATCCATTTTCTCTAGAGATGCTGCCTGACCCACTGACATTTATGGCAATTTGTATTCATGATTGTTATAAACATAAAAATAGAGATATCTTATTCCATGTTAAAAATTAATTTCTAAACTGCAAATTCAAGATTCAATTATATTCACTGAAATTTGAACAGCATGACAAATATCGCCACTCGAGCAAACTTACATGGTCACGATGATTAAACTTTCAAATGCTGAAGACTTCTCTCTCACACACGGAAGCAACAGGAATGCTTCCTGTGACAGATAGACTAAAGACTACCAAGGCCTATTAAACCCCATTCTCTACCCCTATTCAGAATTCCTTCCAAATTTTACTTTCTCGAAAAGAAAAAAAATCAATGAGAACAAGTTAATTCTCAGAACCCTAGATTTCAGAGAAAATCCAATTATTCTGAGAATCACTTGAACTCAAGAACAACATTTTTAAAAAGGTCAAATCAAATTAAATGACAAGCCACCTACTTGCACGTCATGGACATCCATTTTATCATCACATTTACATGCAATTCTAAAGCATCAACAACGTTGGCGGGCATTCTGTCGAATATGTACCTGCAACTACGATGGGATAATAAGCTCTTGGGAAATAGCGCACAGAGAAGTTTGCAATTTAAAACAGACAGCTAGAAATACCGAGGGGATTAAACAACATTCACAGTAAGAGAAACATTTCCTTTTTTAGAACAATTAACTTTCACCAAGCCTTTGAAGTGGGATGCACTCTTTTATTAATTAAGCCACTCAAGTTTTTAAAAAAAACATTGCTGTGCCCAGTCTGTCCCATAATCCAGCCTACCCACCTCCACCCCCTACGCTCCATACTGACTCAGGAAAGCAGCCAACATAATCAAGGACCACTTTTACTGTAGTCACTCCCTCTTCTCCCCTCTCCCGACGGGCGCTGTAAATTCAAAAGCCCGAAAGTATGTAACATCAGATTCATGAAAAGCCTCTCTCCCGTCATCACACTACTAGACTTTCATACAGACTACTCTCATATCGTCCCGATCTTCCATATTGTAGTCCTTGCACTTTTCTTTAAATCTGCACTTTCTCTACAACCATAGCTATAATCACAGCTATAATGCTGCCTCACTATATTCTGCATTCTGGTATTTTTCTTTTTGGACTACATATTATACTTATGCAATGGCATGATTGTACCCATGTCTATGATGATTTTGCTGCATAGGATGCAAACACAGTTTTTCACTACATCTCAGTACAAGTGACAATAATAAACCATTAGCAACAATATGCATTCACACTAATTTCAAATCCAAAATTCCATGGAATATGTTTTGCTACTAATAATCTAGTATCACCATGTCTTTGTAAAAGCATTCATCAATTCAGGAAGAGCAACATGTATGAAACAAAATTACTTTACATTATGTATTTATTTTTATTTTATATAAAAATGTTCTCCAGCCAGTGTGAGGGATGTAACATGGCAATAATTTCTCTCTCCACGTGATGCACCAAGAACATTAGAAAATTAGTTAGATTGCCATTGTTAATGTTCTCTGGATATTTATTTTTCATTTTGTGTGAGGACTATTAAATTGTTCTATTTCAAAGGAATTTGAACTGGCTTTAAAATGAGAACACTATTTGTTGGAAATCCAAGGGAAAACTGGACAATGTTATTTCAACGTTTGAGACTTGCATCAAAAATTAACAATCATTCAATTTAATTCAGAATTTGTCACAAGCAAACAAATGAAGAGAATATTACAGTAAAAATCAAGAAAATTGCTTCATGGTTTTTGAGCTGGCTCCACCAGCATGACTCCTAGAAACAGGTTTGTGGTAGAGGAAGAGGAGAGAACTGAGCCCATGTTAATTGTCCTGAAGTAACATACAGCAATCAAGCAACCAATCACTGACCAACTCTGCAATAGTTTTCGTGGCTCTAACAAACAAGAGAGTACCGAATATATTCTGGGTAAACACGATTCAACCAATTACTAGTTAGTGATTTTTCTAACATGGATACGGCTCAATATTGTACATGTGCAACTTTATGTTGGTCTACCACCACCATTTTAAAGAAAACAAGTACTCCTACACTATATAATTATAACATCAATCAGGACCAAATGGTCAAATTTTAATCTGCTGCTCTATGGATCCTCCAGCCACTAGAGAATTTCTGAATGCTTGCAAAAGCAGAATTATGGGGGGTTTTTGCCAAATGGTCTGGGGAAATGGATAAAGTGGGAAACATATAAAAAATGATGAGGTTTATTCACCTTGAACGACAGTAATTTGCTGTCGTTCCCATTAAGTGTTCCAATCCACGGTGCCTTATACATTTATGATTTTTGTTATTTACTTTATGTTATTTGTCATTACAATGCAGAAAACAGCACACAATAAAAATGTCAAAATATGCCAAACACAAATTGCATGGCAAAAATTAAAATTTGCTCACAGATAAAAATGTACACCAATAGAGGGGACAAAATGACAAAGTATTGCAGTAATTCTGCAGGTCAGACAGCATCTCTGGGAATATTGGTAGGTGATGTTTCGGGTCAGTACCTTTCTTCATACTGATTATGGGGGGGTTGGGGCGGGGGTGGAAGAAAACTGGAAGAGAGGAGGGACAGTACGCCTGGCAGGCAGGTTGTAGGTTGATACAAGTGAAAATGTACTTACTGGAGAACTATGAATATGACTTTGTCAACATGGGTGGACTGAGGGACCATGTCAAGTGTAAAGAGTAAGCAAAGAGATTGTGTGCATATTGAAAGAGCAAATCCATCCGACAAAGAAAGGAACTGACCATGATTGTCTGAAGAGAGCAAGGCATAAATAAAGCTTCCAAAGTGCACTGGAAGGGATTCTGTTAAGAATGTAAAGCCCCCTTCTGGAGAACCCAAAATGTTATGGTTTCTTGGTAAACCACAAACATATCAGAATGGAACCGTCATTTCTAGCATGAGGATGACTTTCCTCATTACCCAGCCATTACTCAACTGATGAGCAATTCAGGGCCATAAAGGCGAGCAGCACTTTCTGCCATTACGAATGACTACAAAAGCAGCTTGTACATCTTCAGAAAGATACGGGAAATGCCACTAACAGTCTGCGCCAATCTACTGCTGATTTTCCACAGAAGCTAGTCGGCAAATTTAATAGCACAGGTATAACGTGGTAGTTGCGTTCATAAGAATCCTCAGGATACAAATTATCACGTTAGAAATGCATTGTCTCACAGAGGGAAAGGGAGCCACAGGCTAGAGAATTTCAGCCTCAAAATCTTCTATCTCCCCACTGATTTAAAAAAATAAAGTCTGTTTAATAGCTTTATATTTATCTTTGACACTGCTCACAAAATACTAAAGGCAGTATGTTATATTGTTTAATTGTGTACTGTTACGCAAGTTTCAATTGAAACAATTAATTGCCAATTTCAATGTCCACCCGTGGTAAAACTTACAAACTGTATTCTTACGAGAGTGGCGTCTGATTGCTGCAGGGAGGTTACATGGATCCCAAGGCTTTTCTTTTGCAAGGAAGACTGGAGGGTAGCCAATGTAAACCCACTTTTTAAGAAAGGAGGGAGAGCGAAAACAAGGAATTATAGACCAGTTAGCCTAACATCGGTGGTGGGGAAGATGCTCGAGTCGATTAAAGATGTTACAGCCACGCATTTGGAAAGCAGTGACAGGATCGGTCAAAGTCAGCATGGATTTATGAAGGGGAAATCATGCTGGACTAATCGTCTGGAATTTTTTGAGGATGTCACAGTAGAATGGAAAGGGGAGAGCCAGTGTGTGTAGTGTATCTGTACTTTCAAAAAGCCTTTGACAAGGTCCCACACAAGAAATTAAATGCAAAATTAGAGCACATGGCATTGGGGGTAGGGTATTAACATGGATAGAGAACTGGTTGGCAGACAGGAAGCAAAGAGGAATTAACAAGTCCTTTTCAGAATGGCAGGCAGTGACTAGTGAGGTGCCACAAGGCTCAGTGCTGGGCCCCCAGTTATTTACAATATATATTAGCAATTTAGACAAAGGAATTAAATGTAACATCTCCAAGTTTGCAGATGACAAAAAGCTGGGTGGCAGTGTGAATTGCAAAGAGGATGTTAGGAGGTTTCAGGGTGATTTGGACTGGTTGAGTGAGCTGTGAGGAGGATGCTATGAGGCTGCGGGGTGATAGGTTGGGTGAACAGGCAGATGCAGTGTAAAGTGGATAAATGTGAGGTTACCCACTTTGGTGGCATGAACTAGGCAGATTATTATCTGAATGGTGTCAGATTAGGAAAAGGGGAGACGCAACAAGACCTAGGGTCCTTGTACATCAGTCACTGAAAGTAAGCATGCAGGTCCAGGCAGTGAAGAAAGCTAATGGCATGTTGGCCTTCATAGCGAGAGGATTTGAGCATAGGAGCAAGGAGGTCCTACTGCAGTTGTACAGGGCCCTGGTGAGAGCGCACCTGGAGCACTGTGCACAGTTTTGGTCTCCTAATTTAAGGAAGGACATTTTTGCTATTGAGGGAGTGCAGGTTCACCAGGTTAATTCCCGGGAAGGCGGGACTGGCATATGATGAAAGAATGGATCGACTGGGCTTATATTCACTGGAATTTAGGATGAGAGGGGATCTTATAGAAACATTAAATTCTTATGGGATTGGACAGGCTAGATGCATGAAAAATTTTCGCCATGTTGGGGGAACCAGTGGTCACAGTTTAAGAACAAGGGTTAGGCAATTTAGGAATGAGATGAGGAAAAACTTTTCCAGCCAGAGAGTTGTGAATCTGTGTAATTCTCTGCCACAGAAGGCAGTGGAGGCCAATTCACTGGATGTATACAAGTTAGATATAGCTCTTAGGGCTAACAGAATCAAGGGATATGGGGACAGGGTACTGATTCTGGATGAAGGGCTGAATGGCCTATTCCTGCACCTATTTTTCTATGTTTCTAATACTCTAAATGTGGCCTCACCAATGTCTTATATCACGGCAGCATGACCGTCCAACTCAATACTCTATGGATGAAGGCCAATGTGTCAAAAGCCTTTTTGACCACTGTGACACCACTGTCTGCATGTCAATTTCCAAAGTAACTGTAGTTCACTAGTTCCCAATCAAAATCACGTTATAACCAATTCAGCCTGCATAATACAAAGTATTCCCCAATTCATTACTCGCATCATATCCAATCCACAGTATGGAAACACGTGTTATCGCAGAGCTTCCTGTATTGAATTTATAATCTATTTGTCAAGCAGGGATGTTCTGGAAACCTCAACCACATTCCACTTCCTTTACAACTTGTTATTTCTCACTTTAAAGGGCAAAAATTTTAAGAGTGCAAACTGAGATCCCTTCCTTTCTCTCGCTCATTTTAATATGCATCCACAACTTGAACATATTTAATAAACAAGCACAGAATGCAAATTTTGGCACTTTCAGTAACAACTGGTTCTTCCCAATACCGAGCAACATTTAAGCCAATTGTGGTCAACTTTCAGTAATGATTAGAAATCCATAACTCGGCATGGATTTAGGATTAAATGCAGACTTACAACATGCAAATACGCAGTTACATAAGGCATCAAAAGCTAGCCTACACTTGTATCTGACCACCACATTACATTCGGATGGTGCTTGTCATAAATAGTCTGAAACTGATGTCAATGTTTATAAAATAGGAAGTAGCCAATAAAAGGAAAATATTCCACAGACTGAATGTGGATTGGCATACGAGGCAGATAGAAACAGAAATGACAACATTCAAGCAGAATACATTTGTGCAGAAGTAAAAAGGAGCTACATTTTTATTTTTTACAAGGATGATGCAAATTTAAAAACCTATTTCCTGTAGTTAAAAAAACACCACTGTTATCTCTCAGAAACTGATGAAAAAATTTGCAAAATACAGACGGTTGTCAATAGAACAACCCATGTTAATTAACAATCTGAGCCAGTCTGCCAAATATCACATCTCCAAATGTTTTATTTTCACATCAGACATAAATAGAGTATCACTGTACCGTAATTGGTACACGTGACAGTAAATTACCCTTTGACATCAAGAAATCCATAAAGATTTAGAACGGGCTGGTCTGATGGATAGGAGGTAGGTAACAGATGCAATATTTTCCTCACTTTCTCTATGATTAACTATCTCCTACACTCAATCCCCTTTTAATAATTTGGAAATTAAATCCACTTGATAGTTCACCGAAAACAGGAAGAATGTAAAAACTTCAAAGCCCCAATTAACTATAAAGCCTAGAACTATATAATTAGTTCAGTGCAAACTAATTCTATTGCCTGTGAAACATATTTAATATCCAAGAGGAAAAGCTATTAAAAACACATCAAATTAATCAAGTCATGCTGAAGGTAACCAAGCAGTGAAAATGTGTTTAACCAGGAATAAAGGGGCTAACTGCGGTTTTATCTGACACTTACACAAAACCTAGTGAAAAGTATTGTACTGATTAGGTTGCCAGAAAGTGTCAAAAGAGGGATAGGCACCCCTAAAGTTGGTTTGTCATGTTTAAATGCAAATACTTCATAGTAAAAACAAAATGAACTCTTTCAATCCTCAAAGAATTGAAGAAGGGTCCGAAACCCAAACGTCGTCTATCCATTCCCTCCACGGAGCCTGCCTAACCCACGGAGTTCCTCCAGTACTTTGTATTTTGCTCTTTTAAGTTGTCAGGCTTCACAGGGTTAAGACCAAATGCTGTGATAAAGGTTCTTAAGGTGGCCGAGTGATGTAGAGAAGGTGCACAAGTCAGCTGCCAAGTTTTGGAGAGAGTGAACTGGCAATATTTTTATTTAACAAAACCTCCAATATCCTGAACAAAAAAGGCTTTTTATTGTTCATAATGCAATTTAGGTAGTGAAAATCTAGCCATATACAATACATTTTTTAACATACATACCAAATGAATCTGATGCCATTTGTAATGTTATGTCTAGCTGTAAGAAATATGGAAAGCTCAATCAGTCAGCATAAAATAAAGAGGGAAACCAAGTTAATACTTCTGGTTTCAAGAATTTGAAAGGCAAGTTATTTCCCAAAGTCATTTTTAACAAACAATCCAATTCAAACTCTCATTGAAAGATCCACACAAACACACCACACTTTAACAAGATGAAATTGGAAAAGATTATTTCTTCACCCACCACTACCAAAACAGTCTGAATATTTAGACTAAAAAATAACACAGATTTGTGCTACCAGGCACTGTTTATTATACATGTCTCAATATTGAACCCAAATGAGTACAATTTGAGCACAAATAGTGCATTATAAATTCATCCTAAATGTCAATGCACATTCAGTACAAGCTCCTGCTAAATTTCGCTGCCTAATTAGTAATTACCTTCAGAATAACCAGATCAATAGGGAAATGGTGGGCAAACATTTGTGCTTCAGGTTTAAGTGAAATGATACGTCTAGATTCTTTGAACAGATGAAAGCAACAATTATAACCACAGTTTAGCATTTCTTTTCAGTGTTCACAGCATGCTTCAGTACAGCTCCCACTTACATTGCCTGGTAATGCATGGATAACATGTTTGGAAAAAACTGACAATAATTAAAATGCAGTAACACAACAAATTCCTTGTTGACAAAATCTAGGGAAAAATATTGAATTGATTCCAAAGAATCAATTCAATGAACTCATCACGCAAAAATCAGCAAAATGTTTAACTTTTTAAATTTTAATTAAAAAGCTTTAAAATTCCAAGACCAGTAAATGCTAAAATAGGCCAAAGAAACATTTCCATCCACACCTACAATGTGCAATGAAAGACCTGTATCACAAAAAAAAGATTAATTTCCTTGGCTTAGTACTAAACACCAGACACCTTTAGGTTATCTAAATCCATATTCAATTAATATTTAATTAATCAGTCTGAAGAAGGGTCTTGGACCCAAAACATCACCCAATCCTTCTCTCCAGAGATGCTGCCTGACTCGCTTAGTTACTCCAGCATTTTGTGTCTAGCTTCAATTAATATGTATTTATTTAGCACTCCGATTTTCTTTACGGACTCTGTCTATATTTATTTGCTGCAACGTGATCTTCTAAAATTCAATTTCCAGTCCAAAGAAGGGACCCGACCTGAAACGTTCTCCGGAGATGCTGCCTGACCTGCTGAGTCACTACAGCACTTTGTCTCTATTTCCATTTTCATGCAGGTTTGGATGATTCGTTTCCACAACAGCTACTTTCTCGCCCAGTAAGTGGCGGGTGCCTGGAACATACTCCCAGAGAGTGGTGGAAGCAGTCACAGGCACACTTTATCAAGTGAATGGACGAACACGCGAATGACCACGGCATTGAAAGCTGCAGGCCAAGCATGGGAGATGGGATTAATAAGATGGAGCCAGTGCCCACTGGTTGATCTGGATGTGGTAGGCCAAATGGGCTATTGCCAAGTTGTATGACTTCATGAAGAAATTTGAAAACCTTGCTCTCTGTCACCTGTGCAAATTGCAAAAAAAAAAAACATTAATCTCCACCAGATTCCTCCATTCCCTGCATATCCATGTGCCCATCGAAAAGCCTTTTAATCACCACGGTAGTGTCTGCCCCCCCCCCCCCCCACTTAGTGGGTTAGGCAACTTCTCGAGAACATGGACAGGTAATGTTTCGGGCCAGGACCCTTCTTCAGCCTCCTGCATTACATTACATTCTGCCTTACCCCAATGTTGTACCTTCTTCCAAGGTCCAGACTTATCCTTGCACATATCTATCTTAAAACTTAGAGTTGTGACCATTGGTTGTGCAAGGTGAAAAACAGAAAAAGGAGGAATATACAGTGTGGAAACTGAGTGAATTATATGCAACCAAATTATGCAAAACCAAATAATGATTCCAGAAATTACTGTTAATTTTGAAGCCTAATAACATTTAACAATATTAAGATTTTTCTTTAAAAAAGCCCAATAGTGTAAAACCAAATAGGTTTAAGGTGAGAGGAGGAAAGTTAAAGGAGATTAGCGAGAGCGGTAGTTGGCTGGAACTGCGGTAGTGAAGGTGATAATCAGACAAGTACATAGGCAGGGAATAGAGGAATACAGATTATGTGCAGGCAGATGGCATCGTGATCAACACAAACACGGCAGGATAATGGACATGCCTGCGCTGTAGTACTCTGTTCAACTTCATCTTCCAACACTGAATAGGAACCAAGCTTATAAAACAAAACAAATTTGACTACTGTTCTGTGCAACCACAGAGTAGCTATTAATCACAACTATGTCGGTAAAGCTCTATTTTCTCTCTTTAGAATATGTTTCATAAAGAAACAGCATGGTTGATAATCTAAATATTAAGATGGTATTTATTCACAAAATAGACAATAGACAATAGGTGCAGGAGTAGGCCATTCAGCCCTTCGAGCCAGCACCGCCATTCAATGCGATCATGGCTGATCACTCTCAATCAGTACCCCGTTCCTGCCTTCTCCCCATACCCCCTCACTCCGCTATCCTTAAGAGCTCTATCCAGCTCTCTCTTGAAAGCATCCAACGAACTGGCCTCCACTGCCTTCTGAGGCAGAGAATTCCACACCTTCACCACCCTCTGACTGAAAAAGTTCTTCCTCATCTCCGTTCTAAATGGCCTACCCCTTATTCTCAAACTGTGGCCCCTTGTTCTGGACTCCCCCAACATTGGGAACATGTTTCCTGCCTCTAATGTGTCCAATCCCCTAATTATCTTATATGTTTCAATAAGATCACCCCTCATCCTTCTAAATTCCAGTGTATACAAGCCTAATTACTCCAGCCTTTCAACATACGACAGTCCCGCCATTCCGGGAATTAACCTAGTGAACCTACGCTGCACGCCCTCATGCTGGAGTAACTCAGCAGGTCAGGCAGCATCTCGGGAGAGAAGGAATGGGTGACATTTCGGGTCGAGACCCTTCTTCAGACTGATGTCAGGGGGGCGGGACAAAGGAAGGATATAGGTGGAGACAGGAAGATAGAGGAAGATCTGGGAAGGAGGAGGGGAAGAGAGGGACAGAGGAACTATCTAAAGTTGGAGAAGTCGATGTTCATACCACTGGGCTGCAAACTGCCCAGGCGAAATATGAGGTGCTGTTCCTCCAATTTCCGGTGGGCCTCACTATGGCACCTCCAGTCCCGCCATTCCGGGAATTAACCTGGTGAACCTACGCTGCACGCCCTCAATAGCAAGAATGTCCTTCCGCAAATTTGGAGACCAAAACTACACACAGTACTCCAGGTGCGGTCTCACCAGGGCTGTACAACTGCAGGACCTCTTTGCTCCTATACTCAACTCCTCTTGTCATAAAGGCCAACATGCCATTAGCTTTCTTTACTGCCTGCTGTACCTGCATCCTAACTTTAAGTGACTGATGAACATGGACACCCAGATCTCTTTGTACTTCCCCATTTCCTAACTTGACAACATTCAGATAATAATCTGCCTTCCTGTTCTTACCACCAAAGTGGATAACCTCACATTTATCCACATTAAACTTCATCTGCCATGCATCTGCCCACTCACACAACCTGTCCATGTCACCCTGCATCCTCATAGCATCCTCCTCACAGTTCACACTGCCACCCAGCTTTGTGTCATCCGCAAATTTACTGTTACTTTTAATCCCTTCATCCAAGTACCCCACTAGTCACTGCCTTGCATTCTGAAAGGGACCCGTTAATCCCTACTGTTTCTGTCTGCCAACCAATTTTCTATCCATGTCAGTACCCTACCCCCAATACTATGTGCTCTAATCTTGCCCACTAATCTCCTATGTGGGACCTTATCAAAGGCTTTCTGAAAGTCCAGGTACACTACATCCACTGGCTCTCCATTGTCCATTTTCCTAGTTACAACCTCAAAAATTGTTTCAAGACCACAAAACACATCTATTTGACAGCTATATACATTCAAATTTTGTTAAAGCATGTGGTTTATATCGATTTATTTTTATCAGTAACCGTGTTAATTACAAGAGTTACAACATTTAAATTAAACAAGCATCTGAGAAAATAAAAAACATTTGACTTAAGGACTTCTGAGTACTCCCAAGTTCAATTGCCCCATCTTTAGCAATAACGCCTTCACGAGGCCCCGGCAACCTTTCCGAAGTGTGTTACCCCAAAACACAATGCTCCTGCTGAATTCTAATCAGATTTCTGGAGGTTTAGCAATACTATTTTTTGGATTGCATGCTGCTGTACAAAAAAAAGGCCCCAAAGGAATTCTGCAAATTAATTAGACCTGGCAAGTAAGATGACTGACTCTTCCTCAATTAACTACTTCTGCCACCTACACCGATTTGGGAATATCAGCTTGTCCTGACTGCTCAAAGTCTCGCAAAACTGCTTCTGAACCTTGGGATTCAAGTGGACAGGAGCTGTGAGCAGCAGGTCTGGGCAGCAGAATGAATCAAGCTCGAATTCCCACAGTGGCACTTTATTTGAAGGTATTAAAGAACATTACTTTCTAAACAACATTACTTTCCACTAGCATTAAATTGCATCTGTTCAGCTTTACCAGAATGCTGTTATTGTGCTTATTATTTACTACATTGCCAGGATTTGTCGTATCTGTAAACACAAAAACCATACTTCCCTTATACAGCCAATTCTTTATTAAAACAGCTTCTTAGTAAAGCTAAAACTGACTGCAGGACCGAGATACACATTTCTCTCCAGTTAAATTAAAATTGTTTCATGCTACTCTTTACCTCGTATCACACTCAAGTTATCAATGTTCCTTTAAAACCAAAGATAGACACAAATTGCTGGAGTCACTCAGCAGGACAGGCAGCATCTCTGGAGAGAAGTTATGGGTGATATTTCGGGTCGAGACTGAAGGGTTTCGACCCGAAACAGCATCCATCCCTTCTCTCCAGAGATGCTGCCTGTCCCACTGAGTGACTCCAGCAGTTTGTGTCTATCTTCAGTGTAAACCAGCATCTGCAGTTCCTTCCCACATTTCCTTTAAACTCATGTTTTGATTTTGTGTGCAAATAAAGGATATTTTATCAAATAGATTTTGACAAGGCATATGTACACATCTACTGCACTACCTTCATTAACTGTCTGTTACTTCAAAGAGTCAAATTAAGTTACTCTGACATGATTGGCCATTCACTTAGCCTGTCACATTAATCATTCTTCTCCAAGAAAGAAGAGAGCACTTTATTGAAATCAGGTGACCACAGTCATGAGGCACCAGGTTGCTTTAGTAATTTCAAATAAAGAGCCACATTGGGAAATCTAAATGTTCCACCCAGAACTGCTGCTCACATCTCCTGCCCACCCACCGCCAAGGAAGAACCTCAACACCAAAGAGATTTGTGCAGTGACTTTAGTGGCAAATCTCAGGTGGTGTGCCAATGTCCTGCCCCAGCAGTGCCCTGACAACCTTTCACAGCAGGTAAACCCAAGCTTCAACTCTTATCAACACTCTCAAGGCTTCATAACAATTTCCAAATAGCTCTAAAAGTCAGAAGCATTTAAACCTTTCATTATTTAACGCACTCTTAAGCACTAGACAACAGTAAAATCTGTTATTCCACAAGTTGGCAGAGTAAGAGATATATTACCCATAAATCTATTACATTGTGGAGGTACAAAAACCACACAGAATAAGTACACAACAACATGAGTTTGATATCTCGCGTGCACAAGGAATCATGGGATTTGTCAAAGGACATTTGGGATAAACAAAGTGTTGATAGTGATCGCGAACGCAGTGCCGTATAAACTATGTGTAAAGTATTGGGCGGAACGGTGTCAAAATAACATTTTCTGCCTGAGTTTTTGTCTTCTTTGTATAAGTTACAATGCAAAAGAAAATGGAGCAAGTATATTGAACTAATTTATACAATCACAAGATTATAACAGAAAATTAGAATGACAAATACCGATTAAAATTATCCAATGTGATGGGAATCAGAAGAGACATGATTAGTCAGGAGACTCGTGACTAAGTTTTGTACAACACAGCTTTATTTACACATGTACATGCAGAATTCATTCAGAAGTCAACAAATGTAGAAACAGCTCATGGCCGTGAACTAGTACAGCAAGAGGTGAAAAACCCACAAATACTTTTCATATTATCTGTTGATAGTTATAGAAATCATACATACATTTCATTTCATTCTTCCCCCCCAAAACAAAAAATAAAAATAAAAAATGGTTGTCATTCATCTTCACCATATTGGGCGAGCAAGCGAACACGGCCCATGTAATACTAATGGACGGTATACGCTCGACCTGCGTGAATTGTGAACGTACGCGAGACGGAATTGGAGACCACGGAAAAGCCAATAAAATCACCAAAATCATTGCAGTTTTGTACAAATGAATGATAAATACACCCAGTTAAGTTTTGAAAGCAGTATTTTCTTACCTCGAAGAAGCAAAACTGGAAAATACGTATGAAACACAGGTCAAAACAATTATTGATCGTAATGTATACACACAGTAGCTCAACTGGCGAGAATGTTTATACCGAATGACCCATGACCTGGGTAAATTCACGCATGAGCAGCTGTAATACCAAACTCGCCAATTGCACTGTTATCAGTACAGACCAGCAGCATCCCAAAATCAGTGGCCACAGGAAGCTGCTGTCATGTGCAAAGACCTACAATGTTGAACCCTTGTGCAGGAGAATGGTGAACTGTTGAGAGATTTCCGAGTTATAAAGCTTATACTGGTTATAAAGCTTACTGCATTGGCCTACCAAAAATATGATATAGTATATTTAAAAATGCCAAGACTTAAACAAGTAGAATGTTCTAACTGTAATATTCCCCATACAGGCAGTCCCAGTGTTGTATAACATTTCTGTTTGAGAGAACTGTCTGTATGCGACTTCTCCCTTAAGTAAGAAGCGTACCGTTTTTTTGAAAACAGTTAACCAAATCGTATCACTCTGCATGTATTTCCTATAATTCATTAATTTCATTAAATAATCACCCTAACCCTGTACCTAACTAAACAAATAGAACCTAAAACAGTACAGCACAAGAACAGGCCCTTTGACCCAAAATGTCTGTGCCAAACATGATGCCGATACCAACTCTTATCTGTCTACACATAAACCATATCTCTCCACTCCTGCATATCCAAAAGTCTCTTAAATACCACTATTGTATCTGCCTCAACTACCTATCGCAGCACATTCCAGACACTCACTACCCGGTGTTAAAAAATGTACTTTGTACATCTCCTTTAAACTTTGCAAATTTCTTCTTAAACCTATACCCTCCAGTAATTTTTTTTCCCGTACTGGGATAAAGGTTCTGACTGTCGATCCTAGCTATGCCTCTCATAATTTTAAATACTTTCTATCACGCCACCCTGCAACCTCCGGCGTTCCAGATTAATCAATCCAACCTCTCCCTATACACCTTAATCCAGACATTATTCTGCACTATAACCTCCACTGCACACTTTGCAAAGCCTCCACTATCTATGTGTGTCACCACTGTCAGGGAGTTACGCACTTGGACCGCAAAATCCCTCTGCACATCATTGATGTTAAGGGTCATGCCATTAATTGTATATTTTCCTCTTACGTTTGACCTCCCAACGTGCAACACCTCATATTTGCACATTTCACAAATACCGCCTTGAAAATATTATTTTAAATTTACGGGAGATTTCGCATGAAGTGCTACAGACGTTCAGAGTCAAAAACCTGCCTAAATTGTAGGTTTTAAAAAGATCTAAAATAACAATCTGTGTAGGAAGGAACTGCAGATGATAGTTTAAACTGAAGATAGACACAAAATGCTGGAGTAACTCAGCAGGACAGGCAGCATTACTGGAGAGAAGGAATGGGTGACGTTTCGGGTTGACACCCTTCTTTAGTCTGAAAAATGGTCTCGAACCAAAACACCACCATTCCTTCTCAACAGAAATACTGCCTGTCCTGCAGAATTACTCCAGTATTTTGTGTTCATCTTAAAATAACAATCCAAGGCACATAAACTCTCAAATTTCATTCAACTGAAAAAAATGTGGCATGTCACAAAACCTCAGTTCAGTTAATGACAAGGATATCAAGAGATTCCCAGGAACTACACAAAAAGCAAACCGGCAGAACCGGAGTTGCTTTACTTGTACACTGATGGCTCATGTGCTCTTGCACAAAAGGATTTCCTATGAAAATTAGGAAATAAGCATATCTTTAAAAAGCTAGTGTACAACAGGGTTGGCTAACAACCTTTTGAGCGTAGAGTCACATGCAACATAATTGCTATTGATAATGAAATGTTGTAATTCGTGAAGACAGAATAAATTGTACTAGTTTTCTCATCAGCAGCCAGACAACAGGAAAAGTTCAAGCTACTTTTTCTTTTGAAAAGTACCCTCAGGCTTCAGTGACTGAATGCAAATCAAGGGGACAGAAAAAAGGAAAAAACAAGTTGTTCAGAATAATCTGTTATAAACACTTAGAAATTTGATTGGGAAGACCATTACTGCTATTTCTGCAGAACAAAACCGAATACCCCTGATCTATTCCAGAAAAATATCTACGAATTGTGTGTAACTCTAATCCATTACATTCGGTTGACTGGTCTACAACCTGAAGACAGAACTTCAGTGGTTAAGTTCTAAAAACTAGTTTCCTGTCGTACACCAACATGCAATCTCACTGAATAATAAATCAACAGCAGGCTCAGTTCCTTCAGGCAGTAGGCAGTTTCTCGATACAATAAATTCAAGATCAAGAACTCTGGGACTTTTATCATCACAACGCAGAAGAAAATCCTAGCACAACCCATGCAAGAACTTCAATCACATTTTCTCAATTGCATTTTTTGCCTCAAGGTGGTTTCAAAATAGATTTCTCATAGGGAAGATATAAATTGATGGTTAAGCAATCATGCAACTGGAAATCAGCCTTCAATAAGGGATAAAAATACTAGACATGCAATATCAAATAGTATTAGGGTTAGTCCTTTCCATGAGTTAGACACAAAAAGCTGTTATAGGTGGAATAGGTGACCTTTCAAGTCAAGACCCTTCTGGTCTGAAGAAGGGTCTCGAACCAAAACGTCACCCATTTCTTTTCTCCAGAGATGCTGGCCGACCCGCTGAGTTACTCCAGCTTTTGTGCATATCTTCTGTTTAAACCAACATCTGCAGTTCCTTCCTACTCATTTACATATTTGTTTTAATCAATATGTATACGTTACCATGTTGTTCTAAGACAATCAATGACACAGCAGTCCAGATAGAGAATTCGATAGATTCACAACCATGAGAAAGGAAGAAACTTCTCCCATCTCAGATCTTAAATGGCGGAATTCTCCTAATGTTGATATCATGATCTCTACTTGTAAACTCATAATTCTGGGGAAATATCTACCTTCTCAATCTCACTAAAGGGTTTTGTGTTTCACTTAAGTAGTAGAAGTCTGAAGAAAGGTCCCGACCCAAAACATCACCTATCCATGTTTTCCACTGATGCTGTTTGACCTGCTGAGTAACAACAACACTTTGTGTTTCACTGAAATTTTCTCTAATTCTTCTAAACATTGGGTAATGGAGGCATAGCCCACTTGATCTTTTCTCTTGTGACACATCCACCATCTCAGAAACTGGTCTGGTGATCTTTGCCGCATTCCTTCTACAGCAAAATATTTCCTTTTTTGGCAAGAGTAAACCCAAATTAATTGTTCTCTTTTGATTTCAGTCATTCATATCACACCAATTAGAATACAAAGTTGACATTCTGCACCCTTTTAAAAAACTGCAAACTAATTTTGGAACAATATTTTTAAAATCTAAAAATCAAGTCATGTGAGAGTCTGAAATATTTTGACAAAGAAACATTATTCCATTTAAAAAAATAGACAATGTAGATAGACACAAAATGTTTAGGAGGGATATTGGCCAAATGTGGGACTTGTGTACATGGGGCATCTTGGTCAGCATAGGCAAGTTGGGGCTGTTTCCATGCTGTAGACCTCCTTGAGATACAAGTTGTGATATCTTCCTCATAGCACAAGCATTTATTCGGATATAATTTAACATCATTATCTGTTTATAGCATGTGAAACTATTGGCTATAGTATTGGACTGCGGAGGATATCACAGCAAAGCTAGGGTACAAGCAAGAATGTTCACTGTCATATGTACCAATAACAGAACAATGAAATTCTTACTTGCAGTAACTATAAAGACCTACAGACACAACATTTACAAAAAATATATAGTAATAAAAAGTTTGATAAATTAACAACCGTAATGCTAGGTACATATATACACAATACAGGAAGGCAAGCTGAACCTTACTACCCATATACCTCCAGAGCATAATTGACAATAGTTTACATTTACACAGTGTAAGAAAATGATCCAGCTTTGCAAGGCAACAGAAGAAAAAGCAATAAACAGAGATAGAAGAAAAAAAACTTTTTCTGGCATAAAGAATGCAACCAGGAGAGATGGCTGAAAGATAAGGCAAAATATATTTGTAAAATGTTAACATTAAAACTAAGGAAAAAATACCAATGTCTATTTCTATAATGCTTTCCACAAATTCAGGTTGTCCAAAGTACTTTATATCCAATCAAATATATGATACACTGTCAGTAGGATAGTAAGAATAAACACAGCAATGGCCCACAAATGTAAAATGACATCAACCAGATAATCTGTTTTGCCAAATCTGATTGAGAATGAAGTGGTAGAGAATACCATGTTAAACCGGTACATCTGCCCGGCAGCTAGCTGGTTTAATATTGCACTAAAGTCTAAATCATCCAGGTATAATAAAATGTATCCCAACCTTTTAAAATAGTAATGGAAGAAAACGACAGGCTCTGACTAATCTTCCAAAATGTTCTGGCCACAGACATGGGACCAAAGGGGTGGAAGGTACTGATGCAATAGCATTGCTTAAAATGGGAGTAAGTGATAGAGCTGGTAATTATAGGCTAATCAGTCTGACACGTGGTGCACACACTGTAACTAGCAGAATATCCCCATCAACTTTGGGGAATGTAAAGCTAGCAGGCAAGAACTCAAGCGGGTAATTGGGCATGTTGGGAGTGGTACACAGACTGAGAATTAGTTTACAAACAGAAAACAGAGTTAGAATAATTTGGTTATTTTAGAGTTGTGAGGCGGTGACCCATGGGGTGTTAGAGATCAATATCGCCCCTGCTATTCACAATCTACATCATCAATTTGGATGAGGGGATCAAAGAGTAATATATCCAAGTTTACTGATGATAGTGTGCACTGTCAAACTAAGTGAATGGGCAAGGACATGGCAGATGGAAAACAAGGTTACACAAGTGTGGTTATTTACAGAAAGACAGAACGTTTTGAAACGTGACAGAACGAAAGATGACACTATTCAGAGGGCCTCTGGGTATCTTTCTACACAAATCACTTACGGTCAACATTCATGGATACTTTTATGATGACCTTTATTTCGAGATGAGACAACGTGTTCAAATTGTATAAGCATCTGCTGTGACCACATCTGGAATATTGTGTACACATGCGGCCTCCCTCACTAAGGAAAGATACATTTATAATTGAGGAAGTGTACTGAATGTTCACCAGATTGTTTGAGGCTTAAACAGAATGCCCCTAAACTGTCAAGCGTGTACAAGAATGAGAGGTGATCTCATAGAAACAAAAGTCCTATGGGGCTTGAAAGGTGGACAAGTTAATTTTCCCCCGATGGGGTGCCAAGAAATCAGGGCATGGACAAGGAGACCTTTCTTCATCCAAGGAATGAGGAATCTTTACAATTGCTTCCTCAAATGGCTTGTGGACGCTTAGTCATGGAGTAAATTCAATAAAGAAATCAGATTTTTAGATTGAGAGAATAGTGTCATAGGGTTAGTGCAGGTGAGCATCATTGAGGAAAAGTAATCTACTATGATTTTATTGAATTGTAAGGCATATGGAATCAAATGTTTACCCCTACCTCCAACTCTTGCATTGTCATTTTGAGCAATTCAATACATTAGCAAGTAACAGGGCACGGGTAAACGAGAATGGCACAAGTTAATGAGAACAGAGAGGAAATGTAATGGAGGTATGTCAAATTACAACAACTCAATTTCACAAAGAAAAAAGTGTAATGGGAAACATACCTTTACTGGTGAGAGGATTAGGTATGAATTGAGGAAAAAAATCCCTTATAGAGTGGGTTGGCATGGAACTCATGCATCTGAAAGCATGAAGGTGGACTCTCTCACCACATTTAAAACATATTTGGATGAAGATTAGAAGACCCATATCTGCAGTGCTATGAACCAAGGATTGTGAAGCGGGATTAACACAAAATCCAATCTTGGTCGCAAGGATTGAATGGTCACCCGTCCAGTCACAAATTTGTACGATTTGATGAATTAGTCATGAATTCAAGATCATATTTAAATGTCAACTCCTCACATCAGTTACATTACTTGGCGAACTATATTGTACGAGTAAAATATTGAGGAGTGGATTGACAGGATATTATTTTATTTCGCCTCGTACACCTAGTACAGTAAATTTACAGTGCCACACAGTCATCTAGACATATTAAAACCACCCTTTGAGAAAGAGTTTCAAAGACATTCAAAAAAGATTGTGTCTCATCGATGGTCTTAAATAGATGACCCCTCACTCCAGTGAGTACCTAACTCAAGGTTTAGAAGAGGAAATATCAAGAACCTTCAGGATCTTGTATGTTGTTTCGATCAAATCCCCTACCACCCAAGCTTCAGCAGATACACCCTAGTCTGTCCAAGCTTTGGCTACAAGGCCACTTGCCCATTCAAGCTAGTCGAGTAAACTTCCAAATATTTACAACCCATTTACATTCTCCCTTAAATCAGGAGAGTATTACTGTGCATAATATTCTAGATATGGTTGTACCACTGCTATATACAACTGAAGCATAGCCTCTCTACTTTTGTATTGAAATAAAAGTCTGTTGATCATTTATATCATCTCTCTAACTCAAAAATCATGCACGGTCAGACACTGAACATAACTTCCCTATTCGTCCTTCTACAAATGCCGTCTGACCTGCAAACTGATCCCAGCTTTTTTCTAGTTTCATTAAGCTCATACCCAATCTTCAAGAGCAGTGTATGTGTGGGTTTGAGTTCACCAAAGCAACATGCAACTTCCTGTGTAAAGACTTGCAGATTCAAACCCAGACCTGTACTGTTTTCCCTGTAGAAGTGAGAGTCACTTCCTTGCCTCTAGATCCTTTGCCTTTGACCTGACACTTGCATTTAGAAGATTCCAAGCACATCAGAAGAGAAAAAAAGTGCAGAAGTGCACATTCATTTGATAGCAGCTAACTTCTCAAATATAAAACGACCTCAGACTGCAACCACTATGCAATTCCCGCTAGTAACTGACAACAAGACCACATTGGTTAACATTCAGGCAACTGGTACAACTTTTTATTCCATATTATTCCAAACTTTGAGATGAAGAATTATCTGCTTGATAGAAACTCTGAAAAATGTTTTGCTATTCTATACTGCTCCTCACGCCAATAAGTTCTCCAGAGTCTCAAACAGAGCAATACTGCCTAAGCTATTGCATTTGGTGTTGGAGAACAGCTGAGGCATGTGGAAGATGAGGTACCATTCTCTTCAGTCAGAGGGACACTGTCTCGTGATTAGCAAAGCCTGCACTTTTCTGCATAAATGACCTACTAACAGGGCAGAGCACTTGCCAAAGGAAGTGAAAAGAGTGGGAGGAGGAGGAGGAAGACCACTTCATAACAGCAAGATAGCGCCCCAGCATTCAACACACTGCTGATGTCAAGGACAGAAATGCAAAACCACCTCAGAGGCACTGTCCCTGGTGGAGCTACAAGAATTGGTGAGCTACCCATTTTCTCAGCCCACCTTAGAACTAAAGCAGTCACATGGCATTCCTCACCAACTACCAAAAATATAAGCCTCAAAATACAAATTTGAATAATTTATGTTTATGTTTGTAAAGCGCTGACAAAGTGTTATTTGCCTATATAATTATCAATCTGGTAAGTAAAATCTTGTCCTAATTCACTACTGTGTCTTTGGCAAAGTTTTAAATCCAATACAAATAACAAACATTAATGCAGCCAATGAGATTAAACGTAAAGGTCATGCAGAAAAACTCAAATTTCACCAGACTTCTCCAAACCCATCCAGAGATTTAAACACATATTTCAAAGTCATCAGACATAAACATCGTAAATCCTTTCGATCAACTATCAGCCACAACTTTATCCTAATGCACCTGCAGCCCTTGCACTACAATTCCCACATTACAGCCAAGTGAGTTATAGAAATTCATCCTTGCAGAATTTATAAATCGCTATTCAAAAATCTGTGATAGGCAATAGAATTTATGTGGGTAACAAATATCAATGAATAAAAAAATTGTTTTTTCCAACTCACTTTGTTGATAGATGTGCCTTCAATGCAGTTTTGCGTTAGAGAATCGCGGTACAAACCCCCCCCATCCTAAACATGGGCTCGCACTTACTGCCATAACCATTGCGTGCATGCAATTGAGTTCTTCACCAATGCTTATTTAGTTTTTAAAAAGTAAAGGACTTTTACCCTGCAGCAACTAGTTATCCTGCATTGAGATAATATTCAAACTAAACCGAGCTGCAATCACGGTAATGTCAGCTGCATCCAATTGAATTGCATTGACTGGATGTGCATCCTTTAATGCCACCTGCTTGTTTATATCGTCACTGATGATTGGAAATTGCTGCAATAATGAACACCATGGCACGGCACATTATCGCCTAAAGTCCATCTGTTGCCATCTTCAAGGAAGAAAGCCTTACCATGTAATGTCTGTGAAATAACATCAAGTTGTATTATTAGCTTTGTAGAATTGTGCAGGGAAAATTAGTTACACCACCACTCAAGGAATTGAAAAAAGCAGTCTTCTTATACAAAATTTCGGTACAAGGGTGCTCATAAAGCAATCTCCAATTTTTGAAACTGAAATGCATTGAAACAATTTTATTTTTTTACTGAACAAAACAAAACTTCATGGCAGAAATTTAAAAGGAAGAGACCTGCGTAAAACATAAAGACCTAATTTCCTCCTACTCACACCTTCATAATAGGATTGAGTGATCCTCAAACGGTACGATCTATTTGTCAAAGCACCTGTGACTGTGCATGCAAGGAGGCAACAAATCTTTACAAAGCCATGTAAACCAGATCAGTGAGACTTTGCACAATCAGGGCAACTGAGTTCAAACTTAAATATTCCCTTAAATATTCACTCCCTTCCTAATTCCACAATGCAGTGAGTCCACTAACAGATGAACTTGAGGCAGCTCCCTACCACCTTCTTGGAAAATTAGTGGAACAATAGAATTGATCTTGCCCATAATCTCAAATGTCACTGTATAAAAACAAGGAAAACATATTTTTTGGGGGGGAGGGAAGAGGGATTAGCTGGATTGCTCTTGCATGGAGCCTGATCACAATGGTTAAATCTGCCTTCACTGCCCTCCCACTGGCAACGAATGCCAGAGAGCAGCCACTCCCTGGTCACTTGGGTTTTATGCCAAACATCTTTTGCTTCTTGAATCTTGTGGCAATGGGAACAGTTACATTCTATTTACCGTCTGTACCGTGACATTAATGGCTCAATTAGAAGTCGGGAGTACTTAACTATCATATGCACTGGGAAAAGAACAATGTAATTCTTACTTGCTGCACCTTTACAACCCATTTATATAGTGACAATAAATTATCAACAATACTCAATATCCAGAGCATAACAGTGCAAAGTAGTTAATTGTGGGATCCAAGATTGCTTCTTCCCACTGAAACAACAATTAATAGCTTACAGGAAGACTGTTTGTGGTGGGATGTACAGAGTTCAATGAGTGAGTGATGCCTTGAATTGCAAGGTATGAATAAATAAATGACGGACCTCAATGTGGAAGCCATGGTTAAGAAGTTTGCAGACACTAAGAAAGTCGATTGAACTGCTCATAGTGAGAAAAAGCACACTATTTTACAAATAATTATTAAATGGGCCTTTAGAATAGCAACAATGAATTCATTCTGGGTAAATAAGAGACAATAGACTTGGAGAGGCAAGCAAGGCAAGGGCAAGCAAACAAGGCCAAGAAATGCAAAAGAGAAATGTAAAGACACTGGGAGACCAAGAATGCACAATTTCCCTTTTCTGACAGTCATTAAATATAGAAAATAGGTGCAGGAGAAGGCCATTTGGCCCTTCGAGCAAGGAGCTTATAATTTAAAAAAACATTAAAACAAATTAGATCAGAGCTGCCTAACTGGGTAACTTAAACATGAACTTTAAATTTTCTGTGGTTTCCACATGTGAATGATGGGGTAGCTTTGGAAAGGGTTCAGAGGCATTGCTTCTGATTCAGAGGGAGCTGTCAGGGATGGAGACATTTGGAAAGATGTTTTTTTTATTTTGGAACAGAGAAGGCCACTGGGGAAGATTTAATTGAACTACATAAACAATACATGTCCAGAAAGAGGTCAAAGGAAGAACCCATTTCTGTACACAGACACAAAGTAAAAGAATGAGAAGTGATTTGAGAGGAGAAAAGTGAAAGTTCACATGGAGTCTGTCAAGCCAGAAAGGCTCCTCACATTTAGACATAACCTGGGAGGGCAGCCGAGTTGCTGCAATTTACAACAGTTAGGACTAAAAGAATAGATTGAAAAGTAATTTTTCAGCAATCAAGAGTACAATGGGCCTGAAGGCCTCTTTCATTCCGGTACAATTATCTAACTCTGCATGATCAGGGATAAGAGAAAAAGCAGCAGCCACTGCCATTGATCATCAAAACTTTCAGGGTGTTGAGAATGTTATAAGAATCCATGGAGGCAAAAGTCAAGTGTTTAATTGTATCGGCAATGAAATTCCTACTTGTTGCAGTTTTACAGCCCCATAAAACGCAAACACACAAATAAATATACAATATAATAAATCAATACCATAATGCCAAGTAACAATGGTGCAAAAACAAAAATCTGTCATGCAACCAAAAACAGAGTCCCAAAGAAGGAGCGCAATCTAAAACGCATCTATCCATTCCCTCCACAGATGCTGGCTGACCCAATTACTTCAGCACTGCGTTTTATACTCAGAATTCCAGCATCTGCAGTTTCGTGTCTCTACAGAAAATCATAATTGTTGAGATTAATGTTGTGCAGTATTCAAAAGCATGCTGGTTGCTGGGAAGGTGGTGTCCAGGAACGCCAAGGCCCTGTACAAGAAGGGAATGAGTTGACTGTATTTTTTGAGAAGGCTCCGCTCCTTCAATGTCTGCAGTAAGATGCTGCAGATGTTCTACCAATCGGTGGTAGCCAGTGCCATCTTCTTCGCTGTCGTGTGCAGGGGCAGCAGGGTGAAAGCCGCAGATGTCAATAAGATTAATAAACTCATCAGGAAGGCTGGCTCCGTCCTGGGGGCAGAGTTGGATTCATGGGAGGTTGTCTTAGAGGGGAGGATGCTCCTCAAACTACAGAGCATCTTGGACAATACAGCTCACCCCCTCCATGACATACTGGCCAACCTGAGGAGTACCTTCAGCAACAGACTGGTTCCACCAAGATGCAGTACAGAATGCCACAGGAGATCCTTCTTCCCTGTGGCTATCAAACTGTACAACTCCTCCCCCTTCTGTCAAATCCTTTCCACGTCACTTTAACTTAATGTTTCATGTATTTTGTGTTTTAAGACTGTTGGCAGATCAATCTTGCTCCTGGGGTAAATAAAATTCTATCATATCATTCTTGAACTGGCAGTCATGGTTATCCTGTACCTTTTTCCCAATTTTTTAGATTTAGAGATACAGCGTGGAAACAGGCCCTTCGACCCACCGAGTCCGCGCCGCCCAGCGATCCCCGCACATTAACACTATCCTACACACACTAGGGACAATTTTTACATTTACCCAGTCAATTAACCTGTACGTCTTTGGAGTGTGGGAAGAAACCGAAGATCTCGGAGAAAACCCACGCAGGTCACGGGGAGAACGTACAAACTCCGTACAGACGGCGCCCAGTCAGGATCGAACCTGAATCTCCGGCGCTGCATTCGCTGTAAGGCAGCAACTCTACCGCTGCGCCACCGTGCCGCCAATGGTAGCAGTAGGTTGAGAATGTGGCCTGGTTGGTGTGGGTCATTGATGATATTGGCTGTCTTTGAGGCAGAGATTCCTGTAGATCCAATCGACGGTGGCGAGGTCAGTACCTGTGATAGATCGGGGCAGTGTCCACCCCTCTCTGTAGTTGCCTTCTGATGCAGCAATATTTACTCCAATACAAGATCCACATTTTTGAGCCAGTTCAGCATCGGAGAAACCACACTCTGAATCTCCATTCCTATTGATTTGCTTATCATGTATCTAATCTATACACTGTAATTGGCTCAATCCTAATCATGTATTGTCTTTCCGCTGACTGGGTAGCACGTAACAAAAGCTTTTCACTGTACAATAAACTAAACTTGAGAAATAGTACCTTGGAGGTTTCATTTTTTAAAACAGTACAAATTGTACAGAGTATACTAGAGAAACAAACTTTTACAGATAGAAATGGCATTACTTCCTTAAGTTACAGTCCATGACATAACTTAGCCTGATTAGAGAATTTTACAGAAAAATATTAATCTCCACATACAGTATGGTACTTTAGGTTTCTTCAAGTAACAATGCAGGTACAGATGGAAACCAACTTCAGAACTTTCATCGTGTAGTTCTTGAAACAGTGCAATATTGCTACCATTCCAAACAGTTATCAAAGCTCACTGAAAATAGGACAACCCACAATATGCTTTCTAGAATCAGAAGATTTCAGTGTTTACCACTATACTGAATGAGCCAAGCTGAAACAGTGATATATTGTAATGGCATGGGAGATAATAAATGAGAAACTAACCAACCAACAAAAAGAACATTGGATCTCAGCAAACTCAAAAAAAAATCTTCTTCTGCTGGGAAAAGCAAAGTTTAATTTTCAATGGCCTCCATTTACTACTTGATATCATTTATATCAACACGTTTTCCTGGCTGTCTTTGTGCAACTCAGTCTGTTTATTTTCTTCCATTTGAACTCATGCAAAAATTGAAACGGTACATAAAACTGCAACAGATTGATTAACTTGCAATAAAGTGTCAATTGATATCAATGAGAATTCTGTTGTTAGATCAGTGATTATAATGCCATTAAATCATTAGCTCTCTCCTCCATACTTCATATTATTATGGCTTCTAAATCAGTAAGCAACTGAAGTAGTCAAACTAAACCAAGATAAGCAATGGATAAATTGGTATTAACTTTTCTCCCCGCATACGACAGCATCAAACATCTCACATTTGCTACATGCCACAACCATTCTATTTTTAAATACATGTCAGACTGCAATTGCAATGAGAAAGAACAAGTGAAGCCACTGACATTTAAAGCTACATTTTCATCTCAAACTCTGTTATCAGTAACCTGCAAGAAATTTGCTGCAAAAATGACATGCAACTGATATATACATTTATGAAGAACAGGTATGCAGAATTCGCAAGGCAGAAAATAGCAGAATATGAAGAGGGCTGGGAGGTGCTAATATGCGGAGCACTGGCTGGCGTCTTGCACTGGCCGACAGTACGGCACTGGCTGATCACGGCACTGGCTGATGGGAGCACCAGTGATGGGAACACTGGCAGCAGGAACTGGACGGAGATACACTAACGGACTGGCCGGCGTTATACCAGCTGTCTGATGGTCACATCCAGTGATACTTCTGGGGCACCCAAGGAGTTCAATCTAAATATGTATTTAACTTTTGAACCATGCATTGATCACCATCAAATATCTGCTCAACAAAACAAAAGAAAAATCAAAGTAATTGCGGCTTAATATATGCTTTCAATCGCCAATTAAACATGTGTGCTGAGATTCCACAAACACACAGGAATTAATCATTGAACCAGCGGCTACAGAATTAAAAATAGCACATTAACCAACAGTATTTGGAGTGTAGCAAACCCATCTGACTAGCACATATCCCAACCAACCAGGGGGAGGGAAAACAGGTACACACAAACACATTCCATTCACGCGTGCAAATCAACACCGGTAACATTTAAAAAATAATTGAAAAAAAAGATTTGTGGACAGATAAATAGAATTAAAATGTTTCAAGATGGTGACCTTTCATCAGAATCAGAGAAGTTAGAGATAAAACAAGTTTCAAGATGCAGAAAAAAACAGTGACAAAACAAAAGGCCTGTGATGGGTTCAAAGGCAGGCAATAAAGAGGTAACCAACAGGAGGAAAGAGGGCAGTAAAAACACGAGCCGTACTCGCCCCGTTTACCAACTCTCACAAATCGTGACCCACTTCGAGCTGTGGGCCCTTCTCTGCCCCACAGCGCCAGCCTAGGAAAGGGCTCTTTTAGTTCTTTCAGATATGCAGTGTGCAAACAGGCCCTTCACCCACCGAGTCAATGTAGACTATCAATCATCCCTGCACACTAGTTCTATGTAATCCCACTCTCTTATGCATTCCCTACACACAAAGGACAATTTACAGAGGGCCAATTAACCTACAAACCCGCACATCTTTGGGATATTGGAGGAAACTGGTGCGCCCGGAGAAAACCCATGCGGTCACAGGGAGAATGTGCAAACTCCACAGACTGCACCTGAGGTCAGGATTGAACCCAGTTCTCTGGCGCTGCGGGGCAGGAACTCTGCACATTGTAGAAGTGTGGGATACATTCCTGGGAGTGTTTAGACAGGAACACCAAGACCACTTCAACTCTGCATAAATTATAATGTAGCAAAATCATGCTGGATTATCACTGGAGAATATAGATAGGTGAGTATGTTTTTATAAAAAAGGTCTTCCTGTACACTTTGGTAGAACATATGATATTAAAAATATAACAAATGCCTATAAACAGAAAATGTCACACAAAGGGAATATTTCAGTAGTAATGCTACCCACACATGCAAATGACTGTAGCAATTATACCAATAACCAAACTGGTAGATTTTAAAACTCCACATCAAAAGAAAGGTGCAGCAACTTCCAAATCATTATTTTTTAACCAGCATAAAATTCAATAAAACATATTTAATTTCCCAAAGAAAACTTTATGCTCTTTTTCTTAAGATAAATTAAAATATATTTATCATTAACTCCATCTGTTGAAAACATTCATATTCTAGACTGACGGCTACAGACTTCAGTGCTGAATTATGGTACTTCAGGAAAATGTTTTTTCATCTACAACCACAAGAATTGAAACAGATTAGACATTTTCCTCAGAGATTAAAATTTAGCAAGAAGTGAAAGGACCACTGTTTTTACAGTGTTGATGTCAGAGCCGCCCTGCCGAGGCAGTAACCACTGGATCAAGCAAAATAGCAGCATGACATAGCAAGACCACAAACTGTGCAAACAAAACACTTGGGTCCTTGCTTGAGATGGGGAATACAAAAACAGAGAACTTGTGTTACAATTACTAAAAACTTTAGTTCCAACACCGTGATATGCCCTGCTCAGTTCTCCAGATTATAGAAAGGATGTTAAAACACCACAGAAAGTGGCAGGAGGGATTACAGGGAGACACCAGAATTGGAAAGGTACAGCTTCAGAAAAGAATTAGCAGGTTAGGGAGGAATAGTCTAGGAAAGGGAATAAAGGAGATCAACAAAACAGATGTACCAGAGATTTTCTGCCTAAAGCTCACTTCCATAAATTTAATCAGCATATTTTTTTTAACATTCTTCACATATTGTGGTGAAAATTTGAAATTCTCAAATCATATGTAGTGGTAAAGCTAAATATTTATATCAAAGGGGAAAAAAAAACAAAGACCAAAGATTTGCTGATAGAAAGAGATGAAGTAGCTGGAACCACAGAATATCAGCATAAAGGGGCACTTATCCCACTGGCTCTGTTAGATTCAGCTTTTAGCACCTTCGCTACACTTTTCTCTCTCGCTATTTACTCAGTTTCCTTTTGAAGGCTATAGAGTCTGTTTGCACCACACTTTCAACCAGTTCTTTCCCAATCCAAATCATTCATTATATAAGAGAGCTTAAATCTGCCCAACAGTCCCAGAGATCCAGGTTCAATCCTGACCAAGTACTGAGTTTGAACATTCTCCCTGACCGTGGGTTTTCTCCGGGTACTTCAGTTTCCTCCAACATCCGAGACATGCACGTTTGTAGGTTACAATACAATACAATAAATCTTTATTGTCATTGTACAGGGGTACAACGAGATTGGGAATAATTGGGTTAATTGGCTTCTGTAAATTAGCCCTAATGTGTAAGAAAAAACTAGTGTGGGTTATCGCTGGTCAGTGAGGAATTGGTGGGCTGAAGGGTCTGTTTCCACGCTATATCTCTAAACTAAACGAAGGCTAGAGCCTTCGTTTAGTTTAGAGATATAGCGTATCCTTAATGGTGGTAACCCTTTAGTGTTGAAGGGTGGGGAGTTAGAACAAGCATTTGACAGCTGGCGAAACCACACCAAACAACGCTGACATCTGGCAAACACAAGTTTTCAAATACCTTGGACACCAGATCTAAAATAAATCAAATCACAAGCAAGAGAGTTAATTACTTTTAACAATATGCTAACTACCTACCTTGTTCCTCTCTACTGTTTTGGAGCTAGGTCGAGTCTGGGGAACAGGAACAACTTCATATGGAGTCATATGCAAGTTTTATATCAGCTGTAAGTTTTGAAATTATGCCAACAATTCCAAACAGAATGGGAGATGGCTCATGTGGACGAGGAACAACAGCCCGATTCTCTGCTACAAATTCTTGCAGAATGCAAAATGTATTTGCATAAAACAATACAATATTTCTTAAATGGACAAGCTCAAATCACAAAGAGCAGATCACTTGGGCAATTTTAATGTGTAGGAAGGAACTGCAGATGCTGGTTTACACCAAAGATACACACAAAATGCCGGAGCAACTCAGCACGTCTGGCAGCATCTCCAGAGAAAAAGAATAGATGACGTTTCGGATCGAAACCACCAATTCCTTTTCTCCAAAGAAAGTTTTTGACACAAAACTTCACCTATTCCTTTTTTCTAGAGATGCTGCCTGACCTGCTGAGTTACACCAGCATTTCATGCCTGTCTTTGGACAATTTTAATTCCTGGTTCAGCATCAAAAGACAAAGAAGCATCTCAGTTCCTAAACTGATCAGGATAATAGGTTACTTGATATGAACTTAATTCCAATCATATAAAAATGATTCAAAGCCTGTATTGTGCATCAAATTATAAAAGGTGTTCTTCTTATTTACCACATTCTTTCCCCACTTAATGTAAAACGGACAAGATCCCCAATGCAGAGTTCAACAAATAATTTACTTTTACAGTAATCAATATCCAACTGGTCATCTTTGGGAAGATTGTCCAACCAAGATTATTTTCTCAGGAGCGTCAGTAACACGGTGGAGACCCGACATATATATAAAATGAAGAAAGGCATAGGGAGGGTATTCAGTCTTTTTCTCAGAGTGGAACTGTCAAAGACAAGAGAGCGTAACTTTTAGTTGAAGGGAGCAAAGTTTAAAAGGAAATGTGCAGCGCAAGTTTTCCTTTTGATGCAGAGAGTTGTGGGGGACTAGAACACACTGCCAGGAGTGGTAGAGGAGGCAGATACGATAATGGCGCTCAAGAGGATTTTAAATAAGCACATGAATAGGCAGAGGAGATTAGGTTAACTTGGCATCATGTTCAGCACAGACATTGTGGGCTGACGGGCCTGTTCCTGTGCTGCTCTATGTTGCACGTTTTGAAACGCACCGCATTAACCGTTTCTGCAAATGGCAGTGGTTGTTTTCCCCAATAATCGCCCTTTGGGACAAGCTGCAACCCAGAGTCCCAGGGACAGTGACACCCCACCAGACTCACTTTGGACCTTTTGCAAACTTGCTGCTTTACACAGTTCTGGAGTTGAGGATTGCTTGCTTGGCTGGATTGTGGGGATGTTTTTGTAGTAGCAATTCAGCATAGGTACTTGAATTTTGTTTGTTCTCCAGACCTCCCAACATTTGATTTTACAAATTCAGAATTTTGATGTCCAAAATTCAGAATTTTACATCAAAATTCATAATATGGCGCGTAATGCAACTTTTCAGCAAAAAAAGTATGCACACCAAATGCGCATACGGGTTGCACTACATTCACGTGTGAAAAACGACTATTATTTCTAAGTCTGTCGTTCTTGGACTACATGTAGAATGCCAGGTCTATCATGAGTATAGTCTACTATTATAGAAAGGTTATTGAACAGAAATACTTTTTACAACAAAGAAAAAATTGTTTTGTTTAGTTTTTTCTATTTTGCTTTTTCCTTACACATCCCAATTCTCTTGGTATTGAATAAAAGAACAATGGTCATTAAATGTATGACTAAGTTATGAAGAAAGAGTTTCATTTATAAAACTACACATACCTAATTTAATTGAAGACATACTTGCTCCAGTGATCTTCAACAGCAAATCACAACGGTCCATGTCCCCCCAAATCCTACTCCCCCCACCCCTCCCCTCTATCCACTCCCCCACCCCTCCTCCCCCACTCTCCCCCTCCCTTCCTACATCACCCCCCCCCCCCCCCCCCCCCCCATCCCCTCTCAACATCAACTGGCCTCATGCTCCGCAGCGAGGCTGGGCCAGTGACGAGACCAGCAGTGAGGCGAGGCGAGCGATGGGGCGAGGCCGGGCGAGCGGTGAGGCGATACCAGCGGCGGGGTGAGCGGCGAGGCGAGGCTAGCGGTGAGCGGCGGGGCATGTGTTTTGCAGAAAAATGCGAGGCGAAATCAGAATGGCGGAAATGAAATAAGCGGAAACTTTCCACCAAATTCGGAAGGGTTGGGAGGTCTGGTTCTCCATCTCAAAGAGGCAAAGCAGAATGATGCCTGCTTCCACAAACTTAAATGACACAACTTTTCAGCTTACCCATCTCACCACCCCGCCATGCCAAAGACCCTTCCTAACCACTCCTTTCCCTGCAGGTCAAAGTCTGACCTCTGCACATAATGACTGAAATTAGCTCAGTGTGTGCAGAATCTCAAATAGATCCTTATCCAATCACTTCCAATCCAGCAGTATGATCACACAGTGAAGGCAGTGAAGGATGCAAAAAGGAGGTACCGGGACAAGATGGAGTCAGATGGAGCAGCAGGACACCAGGCGCCTTTGGCAGGGGCTACGGACAATAACTAGCTACAGGTCCAGCACCCCCTCAACCGGAAGTGCCGGCTCCTCCTTAGCTGATGACCCGAACTCTTTTTATGCACGGTTTGAGACGGGTAACACCACCAGCTCGCCATCTAAAAACAGCACCGAAGGGGCGCTGGCTAGCGAGGCTGGAGGGGGATCTACCGCCGGGGATGTGCACACATTCTCGGTGTCCGAGCATGAGGTGAGGTGGGCTCTGACGCGTGTGAACACGAGGAAAGCTGGAGGCCCTGATGGTATATCTGGGCAAGTGCTAAAGTCTTGTGCTACTCAGCTTGCTCCAGTGCTCACCACAATATTCAACCTCTCCTTGGCCAAGTCCGAGGTCCCTGCATGCTTCAAAAGATTCATCATTGTACCGGTGCCAAAGAATGCCTCTCCAGCGTGTTTAAATGACTACCGACCGGTGCCCCTCACCTCGGTTGTCATGAAATGCTTTGAGAGGCTAGTCAAGAAGCACATCTGCGCCCTCCTTCCTCACAACATGGACCCACTACAGTTCGCATACCGTCCGAACAGGTCCACGGATGATGCAGTCTCCAAGGTTCTACACACCGCTCTCTCTCATCTGGACAACCAGGGGGGCTATGTGAGGATGCTGTTCATTGACTTTAGTTCAGCATTCAACACAATAGTCCCCAGCAGACTGGTTGAGAAGCTGCTGGAACTGGGGCTTAGCACCCCTCTGTGTGCCTGGGTCCTGGACTTTCTCACCGCCAGGCCCCAAGTGGTCAGGATGGGGGAACACACATCTAGCTCCCTCACCCTGAACATAGGATCCCCCCAGGGCTGCGTCCTTAGCCCCCTACTGTACTCCCTGTACATACATGACTGTGGGGCCAGGTTCAGCTCAAACTCCATCATCAAGTTTGCTGATGACACTGTGGTGGTGAGCCGGATCTCCAACAACGATGAGAAGGCCTACCGGGAGGAGGTGGCTGATCTGGCACTCTGGTGTCAGGACAATAGCCTCCTCTTGAATGTCACTAAAACGAAGGAGCTGATTGTGGACTTCAGAAGGGCTAAACATCCAAGGACATACACGCCACTGGAGATAAATGGGTCTACTGTGGATAGGGTGAGCAGTTTTAAATACTTGGGAGTCCGCATCACAGAGGATCTGACATGGGCAACGCACATTGCCGCACTGGTGGGTAAGGCAAAGCAGCGCCTTTACCACCTTAGACAACTGAGGAAATTCAGAGTGTCTCTGAGGATCCTTCATTGCTTCTACTCTGGGGCTGTAGAGAGCATCCGGTTTGGGAACAGCTCTGCCCAGGACAGGATGGCCCTGCAGAGAGTAGTGCGTTCGGCAGAAGGCACCATGGGAACTACACTCATCCCCCTGCAGGACCTATACATCAGGAGGTGCAGATCCAGAGCAAGCAAGATCATGAGGGACCCCTGCCACCCCAGTAACGGACTGTTCTAGATGCTACGATCAGGCAAACGCCTACGCTGTCACGCTGTGAAAACGGAGAGGATGAGACTGAGTTTCTTCCCACAGGCCATCAGGACTGTCAACTTTTATAACCCCAGAGACTAAATTTTTGTCTACACTATAGTAACTTATTAACTTTATTTATATGCTGTAACTGTAATTCTTTTTTGTGCACAATCCGCAGGCATTGCCACTTTCATTTCACTACACATCGTGTATGTGTATGTGACAAATAAATTTGACTTGAATTGACTTGACTTGACAGTGGTTAGGTTATTGCAGTAAATTATCCACTACAGAAGCAGATACAATTGTGATTTCTAAAAGGCATTTGGACCGATATATATCAATAGGAAGGGTTTAGAGGGATGAGAACCAAATGTGGGAAAATGGGACTAACAGAGTATGCCAACTAGGTTGGCATCTACAAAGTGGGCCTGTTACCACGCTGTACGGCATTATAACAAATAGGTACGACTCTGGACTATGAAACCTGATACATTAAGTTGAATGCCACTTTTGGAGCCATGGAATCTGAATTTAAATGATCAAATAAAAGTATAGAATTAAACAGCACGAGTCACAGGTTAGTAAAACCCATCTGATTCCCTGAAGCTTGGGTAAAGGAAATCAACAAATACCTATCCAATTGCACCTTCTCATCTCCCTTTGTGCCACTTGGCACATCAAGCCTGTGCCCGCTCTTCGAGCATTCCCTGACCACCAACCCACTCCCCCCTCCCATTTCCTTCTCAGTAAGCTACTCTCACATCCACAGAACCATCCAATTTCCCTCTACTGACACTCTACTCCACCTAGCAGAGCTAGTCGACTACACTTCTTCCCAATCTGCTTCCTGCAAAGACTCTCTCCCCTAACCCTAATTCCTCTGTCTATGCCGCATCTGCGCCCAAGATGAGATGTTCCACACCAGAACATCCGAGATGTCCTCATTCTTTAGGGAACCCCTCTCCCTTCATAGATGAGGCCCTCACTCGTGTCTCCTCGGTACCCCCGCAGCTCCACCCTTTCTCCCCCTCCTCCTAGTCGCAAGAGATTAGTCCCCCTAGTTCTTACCTTCCACCCCATCAGCCGTCGCATACAACACATAATCCTCTGAAATTTCCGTCACCTCCAACGGGATCCCACCACTAGCCCCATTTCCACCTCTTTCCGCCTTCCACAGAGACAGTTCCCTCCGCAACTCCCTGGTTAACTCATTCCTTCCCACCCAAACCACTCCCTCCCTAGGTACATTCCCCTGCAACCGCATGAGATGCAACACCTGTCGATAGACCTCCTCCCTCGACTCTGTCCAGAGACCCAGACAGTCCTTTCAGGTGAGGCAGAGGTTCACTTGCACCTCCTCCAACCTCATCTACTATATCCGTTGTACAAGATGTGAACTCTTACATCGGCGAGACCAAATGGAGGCTGGGCGATCGTTTCGCAGAACACCTTCGTTCAGCCTGCGTGGACCAACCTGATCTCCCGGTTGCTGGACACTTTAATTCCCCTTCCCATTCCTACACAGGCCTTTCTGTCCTTGGTCTCCTTCATTGTCAGAGTGAGGCTAAACGCAAATTGGAGGAACAACATCTCATATTTCCCTTGGGCAGCTTACAGCCCAGTGGTATGAATATTGATTTCTCTCACTTCAGAAACCAGAAGTTATGATGCGGCAGGTTCTCTCACTTCAAGTAGCCCCGGCGTTCCCTCTCTCTCCATCCTTCCCTCACCCAAGTCGCACTAGCTTCTCATTTTCACCCTGCAAACAGCTTACAATGGCCTGTTTCCTTTATCGTCGTTACTTTTTTTGCATATCTTTAATTCATTGTGCTTTATCTCTCCACATCATCGTCTATATCTCTCGTTTCCCTTATCCCTAACCAGTCTGAAGAAGCGTCTCAACCCGAAATGTCACCCATTCCTTATCCCCAGAGAAGCTGCCTGTCCCGCTGAGTTTGAAATGTGGCATCCGGGGAAATTCCACGCACTCCAATGCATTCTCTTTAAACTAAGACAGTGGCTGGATACATGGATCAAACCCAGGTCGCTGCTACTGGAATTCAACAGCAAAACCTGCCGCATCATAACCTCTGGTCAATAAATGACTCCAGAATCACCTCAGTTCTGGGCTAATTAAAGATGGAAATGAAAATGTTGGTACTGCCGGTAATGTTCACATATCATGGGGATAAAATAAAACTATTGCAGAATGTTATCTTGCATCCCACAACATTTAATGGTCACAAGATTTAGTGTTTTGCTTTTATTCAAAACTTCAAATTCTGCAGGAAAATAAACACTTAAAAATGCACAATCACACTGTCCCAAAACAACAGCTGATTGGATACCAATTTCCACAAGTATTTTCTGGAAACAAAACTTTCTGGTGCATTCATCATTAAACATTTGAGAAAGACAAAAGCCAACAATCCAAACTTCAGGAGGACGCATTTATTTTGGGCAATTCACATCTGACTATCAGCAGTACAGCTCATAATGACTACATCCGGTTGGTAATAACATCCTTTTCTTGGGGCCACACTACGGGTAAAAGTGGACTCTATCTGGAATGCATTACATTCGCTTTATTTTAATGATTCTACTTGCAATTTCATGGCTTATCAACAAGTTTGAAACCAAACTTTTCTTCGGAAAATACAAAGATAAAACATGCTAGTTCTTTCATTCGCCCAACCCCCACCATCCCACATTCTACAACAAAGACTACCAGAGAAGAGGCTTATTTTAGATTGTTTGCTTACATTGTGCATTTCCTCCTTCCTGTATGCGAATCTATCTTTGAGCAAGTATCCAAAGAGGAAATAAGAAGTGATGTATCATTGCTAACAATTCTTTTATTTACAATGCTTATGTTAATTATAGTGATAATTTTCCAACAATTATCATTATTTTCCCTGACAATTTTTTATCAGTACTATTTCTTCCTCTCAAGCAATTTTCTGCACACAATAAAAATGTTTAATTTCCCATTTCCAGTACCTATCTTTTATTCCCAACAGAGTGGCGAGACATCCAGGTACGAGATAAAGGCAGGAAATGTCTTGGCCTTGTTTCTTTTCCCTTATTTGGGAATAACTAGTTTATACGTAGCACATACATAGAACTCATATGGGATTCCTTTAATGACCATGACAAAATGTGTCATGGTCGAGCCAGTCTCCTTATTCATCATCAAATTCCCTGCCTCCCCCCAAAACTCTTCCCTTACAGTTTACATATTTTGTAAAGCTTAACTTTGGTTCAAATAGCCATGAATCTTCAGTTATTTTACCTTTGCGGACTATTTCAACTTCAATGGCATTCTGCTTTGAAAATGGCTTTCTCAAATTAACAACGTGGATTTGCAGATTAAAAGTCAAATAATAGATTAATACAGTGCCTTTGACTTTTGAAGTAATCTTTGGCCAAATGCAGCCGTCCTTTGTGCAAACGATCACGCAAACATTCAGAGCGAAAGTTTAAATGTATTTCAGTGGTATTGCTTGACTAACAGGCAAGACACTGGAAGAATTCCCATCTCATCAAAAAAGGTCATGCAATTGTTTAATTCTTTTGACTATCTCAGTTGAATAAGGCAACATTTGACCATGGTTTATTCAAACATCGTTAAACCTGTGGTCAACACTGCATTTTTCCCCAAACGTGTTCCTGAGATAAACACCCAATATTTCCACCAGATTTTATTTGAGAAGCGATGTAAACGCAATTACTAAACCCAATCACACGAGCGAAGCAGTCGATCTGTTAATTGAATTGAACAGAATAAAAATCTGGTCTAACTTAAGTTTGGATGTCATCAAACTACAGACGCAATTTATCAGACAACACAGCCCAGGAGCGATGATAAAAATCATTCCCGGAAGAGCCATTTCATAAGACTTTAAAAAAAATAGTGGGCTAAAGAGATTCTGTACCAGCAGTAGTGCGCTTCAACAAGGACCACTAACTAACTACACCCACTCTTGCCGTGCTCTGACGCCAAAGATTAAGAACGGTGACGCTACAACATCTACAACTACAGCTGATAACCGGGAAATACGGCAGTCACTCAATTTTTTCCCCCATTTATTCCGTTTCCAAAACTGATGGATAAGAAGTAAAATGTTTGCCAGATGTTGATATCGTGCTCAGCTGACTAATTTCATTCACAATGTTCTGGAATTTAATTAATTCCTGGAACAGATTTCTATTTACTGAAAAGAACTTTAATCACGGTCACACTGTTTTCTGCAATGCATCCCAATAACTCGCTCGGAATAATATTAATGCAATAAGTTTTAAGAATTAAAAAGGGAGAAAGAGTCCACGGAATATCTACACTTCACAAACTTTAGTCAAAATCAGAACTTGTTAATCGAGCAATGTTAGCAATGAAAAATTAATCAATGGACGTCAGTCAGCACTCTGCAACATCAGTCTGAGGAAGGGTCTCGACCCGAAACGTCACCCATTCCTTCTCTCCCGAGATGCTGCCTGACCTGCTGAGTTACTCCAGCATTTTGTGAATAAATCGATTTGTACCAGCATCTGCAGTTATTTTCTTATACTACTCTGCAATATCTGTTCGCCGCTGAGAAACAGTGGCTCAGAACAGATACAATGAACTGTAGATGCTGGGATCTTGAGCAAGACACAGACACAAGGAACTCAGCGGGTCTGAGCAGCATCTGCGGAGGGAATGGACAGATTGAATTAGGGTCCCGACCTGAAACATCACCCATCCATGTTCTCCACACATGCTGCCTGACCTGCTGAGTTCCTCTAGCACTTTGTGTTTTGCTCAGGGTCCCAACACCTGCAGTTGCTTATGTCCGCGCATTTCCCCAGCACTGTGTGCGCCGAGGTCAGACCAGAGGCTGCTGTGGACAGGGGCGGGGGAAGGTTGGAGACAAAGAACTGCAGACAAATGCTGGTTAATACACAAATGGCCACAGAGTACTGGAGTAACTTGGCCGGTCAGGCAGCATCCCTGGAGAAAGTGGATGGGTGATGTTTCGGGTCGGGACATTTGTTTAGATTGATTATAGGGGGAAGGGGTGAGATGGAAAAAGGGGGTTGACTGTCCGGAGGAAGCTGGCAGCCACCCGGGTGAAATATGTAATTTACCTATCCTGGGACTGCTCCTCATACATCCTCTCCTTGCCCTCCTTGAAGAGGCGGATGGCGCGCTTGGACTTCTTCATCAGGCTGTCGATGTAGATCTTGAAGTACTCGTTCTCGCTCAGGACGTGCATGCGGTCCTCGTACTTGGAGAGGACGAGGCGGAGGTGCTGGTAGGTGTCGGGCAGGATGTCAAGGATGTACGGCGGGCTGTTCTTCAGCTGCAGCTTGGAGTTCTGGCACAGCCGCACCACCTTGTCCATCAGCTTCCACGTCTTCTCCACCATGCGCTTGTCGGCCGCCTGCTTCGGCGGCCCCACCGCGTCCTGGATGGCGTCGATGATGCCGAGGATCCGACCCTTCTTAACGTTGCTGCGAGGATTCCTGGGCGCCGCCGCCATCTTCGGCCCCTCGCCGCCGTTACCTTTGCGCTTCCTCGGCACGAACTCCGGGCTGGGACGAGTGCGGGGGCGCGGCAACAGCAACAACAACACCACCATGTGCAGCGCCGCCGCGTCCTGAGAGGAGGAACTGCGTGTGCGGGGGTTTAAAGGGCCGCGCCGCGGGCGGGCGGATGATCGGAGCCGATCGGCAGCTCGAGCGCCGACGGACTAACGGGCGGCACAGAGGGAGGGGCGATCTGACTGACGGCTCCGCCCGCCAATCGGCACCACCCCGGCCCCACAAATCCCGCCCACTCCCGTCCCATCCAATCAGAGACCGCCGAGCGGTAAACACTGACGCGTCTGCGATTGACGGCGCGTCCGAGCAATCAGCGGGTAGACCCGGGCACCGATTGGCGCAGCCGGGCAGGGGGCGGGACTGGAGGAGGGCGGGGCGTGTCTGCGTCACGGTGAGTGGCGCCATGGACGGTCAATCAGTGCCCCACGAGGCAGACCCGGCCTCCAATTGGTGCAACTCGGCAGGGGCGGGGCTTGTGGAGGGCGGGGCTTGTCCGCGTCACGGTGAGTGACAATGCTCAGGCTCAGGCTGGACGCCCAGGGCCCGCCCCGCCCTGCGGGGGGAGCGCGTTTGTTGTGGGAGGGGCCAGGACTGGGGGCTGCGTTTGGGACTGGGACTGGGACACGGGGGGAGGTGAATGGGACACGGGGGGAGGTGAATGGGACCGGGGCTGAGGGCTGGGGCCGGGCCTGGGGGAGGGGGACGGACGGATTTAATCCCATTCATAAAAATGCGGAAGCAGGCGCGCGTCACTTTATTTACCTGCGCGGGAGCCAATCGGTTGTGGAGTAAACAAAGGGAGCCTTGGGGAGGGAGAGAGCACTGGGGGAGGGAGAGAGTGCACTGGAGGAGGGAGAGAGAGAGCACTGGGGGAGGGAGAGAGTGCACTGGGGGAGGGAGAGAGCGCTGGGGGAGGGAGAGAGCGTTGGGGGATGGAGAGGGCACTGGGGGAGGGAGAGAGTGCACTGGGGGAGGGAGAGAGCGCTGGGGGAGGGAGAGAGCGTTGGGGGATGGAGAGGGCACTGGGGGAGGGAGAGAGCACTGGGGGAGGGAGAGAGAGCACTGGGGGAGGGAGAGAGCACCGGGGGAGGGAGAGAGAGCACCCGGGGAGGGAGAGAGCACTGGGGGAGGGAGAGAGCACTGGGGAGGGAGAGAGCACAGGGGGAGGGAGAGAGCACTGGGGGAGGGAGAGAGAGAGAGCACTGGGGGAGGGAGAGAGCACTGGGGGAGGGAGGGAGAGAGCACTGGGGGAGGGAGAGGGAGAGCACCGGGGGAGGGAGGGAGAGAGCACCGGGGGAGGGAGAGAGCACTGGGGGAGGGGGAGAGCACTGAGGGAGGGAGGGAGAGAGCACTGGGGGAGGGAGGGAGAGAGCACCGGGGGAGGGAGGGAGAGAGCACCGGGGGAGGGAGAGAGAGCACTGGGGGAGGGGGAGAGCACTGAGGGGGAGAGCACTGGGGGAGGGAGGGAGAGAGCACCGGGGGAGGGAGGGAGAGAGCACCGGGGGAGGGAGAGAGAGCACTGGGGGAGGGAGAGAGAGCACTGGGGGAGGGAGAAAGCACTGGGGGAGGGAGAGAGCACCGAGGGAGAGAGAGCACTGGGGGAGGGAGGGAGAGCACTGGGGGATGGAGAGAACACGGGGGGGGGGAGGGAGAGAGCACTGGGGGAGGGAGGGAGAGAGCACTGGGGCAGGGAGGGAGCACTGGGGAGGGAGAGAGCACTGGGGGAGGGAGGGAGCACTGGGGGAGGGAGGGAGCACTGGGGGAGGGAGGGAGCACTGGGGGAGGGAGAGAGCACTGGGGGAGGGAGGGAGAGAGCACTGGGGGAGGGAGGGAGAGCACTGGGGGAGGGAGAGAACACGGGGGGAGGGAGAGAGCACTGGGGGAGGAAGGGAGAGAGAGAGCCCTGGGGGAAGGAGGGAGAACACTGGGGGAGGGGGAGAGCCCTGGGGGAGGGAGAGAGCACTGGAGAGGGAGCACTGGGGGAGGGGGAGAGCACTGGGAGAGGGGGGCACTGGGGAGGTGTGAGGAAGGGCGCTGGGAGGAGAGGGAAGCATTGTCACGTGTACTGAGGTACAGTGAAAAGTCTAGTTTTGTATGCTACCCTAACTATGCCATACATCAAGTATGGTTTACCATGCTGTACCATACATCGTCAAACTCGAGTACAGTGGGTAGAGCACAGGGGAAGAAACAGAATATAATTCTCAGGACTCTAGTCCATCAGTTCAAGAAACATAAACATCTTTCCAAGAGTAGAGGTGAGACAGGTTGGCCAGTAATAAGTAACAATGATGTGCCAGGCTTTGTCCTGCCCCTCCTCTGCCAGCTTTCTCCCCCCCCCCCCCCCCCCCCCCCCCTCCCGACACACCCCAATGTCTGAAGAAGGGTCCTGTCCTAAGACATCACCTATCCATGTTCTCCGGAGATGCTGCCTGACCTGCTGAACACTTTTCCAGCTATTGAGGGGTGTAACAGTGGTATGAGTGCATAATGAGGGGCAGATGGGCCTCGGTTTAGACAGCGTAATATGCACAGAGGCAGCCTCCTTGCGCGTAAGGGACTCTGGGAAGGTGGTTCCTATTTTTGTTGTTACTGCAAATGCTTGCGCTTTCGGGAGTCCTGAACTGCAGCCAATGTCCCCGTACAGTTTTAAATGAGAACCAAACATTTAACATAACACGTCCCCCATTTTTGCGGAAGCTGAAACTTCTGCATTATCTTCATCCCCATTGGCATTAAAAAAAAATATTGTCACAGTTTATAAAAGTCATTGTAGTGGACCAGACCTGGTCAAACCATAAGACAAAGAGCAGGGACTGGTCTTCGAGATCCCGAAGTTGCTTCCATTCATGGAGTATTTTGGTGAGTTTCTACCTGAGCACCATTTCCCAACACTCCACCTTTATCTTTTGATTCCCTTAATATCTGGAAATCTGCAGCTTCCTGTTGTGAATGACCACAATACCTGTGCTCCACAGTTCTCCAGTGTTTCCAAAGGTTCTTCACTAAATTAATTGATACATTTCCCCTCTTCTCTGTACGAGACAGCTTACCCATTAATTCAGAAAATATTTTCCTGATCCTTCCAATCTCAGCCAGGGAAAACAGACTCGGCGATTGGGTCGCCGAACACCTTCGCTCAGTCCTTTGAAATATACAGGTTGCCTAAACACTTTAACTGCCTTCCTCCATTCCCATATAAACCTTTCCGACCTGGGCCACCTCCATTGTCAGTGAGGCCAAAACACAAATTCATTGTTTGAATGCCTCGTTGTCATCTTTCCCTCAGCCTTCTTCTGCTTCTCCTTCTTCTTCTTGCGTTTGAGGCAGCAGAAGTTATGTAACGCCCTCCAGGCGCTGTAGCCAGTGCAATGTGCTGTTGTCGAGGGCCGTGTGGTCTACCCCTCCACCAGGGGGTCGGAGGACAGTGCAGTCGAAAATGACGTGTTGCGCTGTTTGCTGGTCTGCTCCACACATGCAGGCTGCTGATGAACGCAACCCCCAACGATGCATGTTGGCGTTGAACCGGCCGACCCCTGTGCGGAACCGGTTCAGGGCGACCCACTCTTTGCGAGGCATGTCCGAGCCGGGTGGGGCTGTGGTGTTCGGTGCGACAGTGAATTGAGGAGACCGCGATGTCTGTTCCCAGCTGGTTCTCCATGCTCCTAGAATATAGAAACTGGAGCCACAGAGGGTCGCTGCGTGAAGGGAGAAAGGGTGACGAGATGACAGGCATTGAAGTCCCAGTTGCTGTGAATCCTGTGCAAGGTGGTGCAAAGGATGTTTGGCGTCCGATGGGGCCTTGCTCACCAGCCTATGAGTGAAGAACTCTCTGCGAAGCTTGGCAGGAGATCCGTCGGAGTAGGGCGTAGGCAGCCGGTGATGATCCGCATGGTGTCGTTGAGGGTGGCGTCTAGCTTGCTGGTATGAGCGCTGCGGCACCATGCTGGGGCGGCGTACTCAGCGGCGCTGTACACGAGTGCAAGAGCACTGGTTCGGAAAGTAGTTGTCCTGGCGCCCCATGACGATCCAGCCAAGCAACGCAGGAGGTTGTTCCGTGTCAAGACTTTAGCACGGAGAGCTTCAAGGTGTTGCTTGTAGGTCAGCTGAAATAGTTTCACCCCGAGGTATGTTTCACCCCTCGAGGTATGTTTCACCCCGAGGTATGTAGGAAATGGGTTGTAGGGTAGGGGTGACCCATTGAGGGTGACGGTTAGCTGGCGTTGGGCTTCCTTGTTGTTCAGGTGAAAGGCCGTTGTGGTGGTTTTTGCCACACTCAGTTTTAGTCCCCAGGTCTTAAGGTAGCCTGCGACAAGTTCCATATCCACTGAGAGCACATCCTCCACATTTGACCAGCTCCTGTCCGAATGCAGTAGGGCCAAGTCATCTGCGTATCCAAACTGGTGCGAGGTTGTGCGTGGCAGATCGCTGATATAGCCAGCAATGAACCATTCTACATTTCATTAAGATACAGAGTAACATGGTTAATTCAGAGACAAGGGTCCTGAACTTAAAGAAAGGTAACTTTGATGGCATGAGATGGGAATTGGCTAGGATAGACTGGCAAATGACATTTAATGAGTTGACGGTGGAGATGCAGTGGCAAAGATTTATAGATCACATAGATGAATTACAACAAATGTTCATCCCTGTCTGGCGTAAAAATAAAACAGGGAAGGCGGCTCAACCTTGGCTGACGAGGGAAATTAGGGATAGTGTTAAATCCTAGGAAGAGGCATATAAATTGTCCAGAGGAAGCAGCAAACCGGAGGAATGGAGGAAAAGATTAGTGAAGCCAAATGTGGGTCCCTTACAGTCAGAAACATGTGAATTTATAATGGGAATCAAGGAAATGACAGAACAGTTAAACAAGTACTTTGGTTCTGTCTTCGCTAAGGAAGACACAATCTTCCAGAAATACTAGGGGACCGAGGATCTAGTGGGAGGGAGGAACTGAAGGAGATCCACATTTGTCAGGAAATGGTGTTCGGTAAACTGTTGGGACTGAAGGCAAATAAATCCGCAGGGCCTGATCCCAGAGTACTCAAGGAGGGGGCCTTAGAAATCATGGATGTATTGGTAAGAAAAGTGCAGATGCTGGTTTAAATTGAAGGTAGACACAAAATGCTCGAGTAACTCAGTGGGTCAGGCAACATCTCTGGAGAGAAGGAATGGATGACGTTTCAGGTCGAGACCCTTCTTCAGACTGATGTCAGTGGAGGGGGCGGGACAAAGATAGGATGTAGTAGGAGACAGGAATACTAGTGGGAGAACTGGGAAGGGGGAGGGGAAAGAGAGGGACAGAGGAACTATCTGAAGTTAGAGAAGTCAATGTTCATACCGCTGGGGTTAAACTGCCCAAGAGAAATATGAGATGCTGTTCCTCCAATTTGAGCTGGGCCTCACTATGACAAGGGAGGAGGCCCAGGACAGAAAGGTCAGATTGGGAATGGGAGGGGGAGTTGAAGTGCTGAGCCACCGGGAGATCAGGTTGGTTAAGGCGGAGTGAGCGGAGGGGTTGAGCGAAATGATCGCCGAGTCTGCGCTTGGTCTCGCCGATGTAGAGAAGTTGACATCTGGAACAGCGGATACAATAGATGAGGTTGGAGGAGGTGCAGGTGAACCTCTGCCTCACCTGGAAAGACTGTTTAGGTCCTTGGATGGAGTCGAGGGGGGAGGTAAACGGACAGGTGTTGCATCTCCTGCGGTTGCAGGGGAAAGTGCCCGGGGATGGGGTGGTTTGGGTGGGAAAGGACGAGTGGACCAGGATTACAGAGGGAGCGGTCTCTGCGGAACGCACCTTCCCATCTCCACCCCTTTCTGCTTTCCACAGAGACCGTTCCCTCCGTAACTCCCTGCTCCACTCGTCCCTTCCCACCCAAACCACAGTCGAAGCAAAGAACTGCAGATGCTGGTTAATAGACAAAACGACACAAAGTGCTGAAGTAACTCAGCAGGTTTGGCAGCATCTCTGGAGAACGTGGATAGGTGGCAATCCAGGTCGGGGCTCTTCTTCAGTCTGATTGGGAGGGGAGTGGAGGAAGCTGCGAGAAGGGGGAAGGTAATAGGTGGACAGTGCAGTGTAAATGGAATTGTCCACCATTCAACCTGTCCGACTACAAATCTTCATCAAACCTTAAACATCTATCTGAAGTAACTTTCCACAGAAATCCCCACGTGCAAATGCCTGTGTGATGTGGATTTCTGATACAAGCAGACTGGTGTGGTCTTCACTAAGATGGATCCAGCTGTCAACGCTGGAGTACTCTGCCAGCTGTCTCTCTGGTACTTACAGCTCGGAGTTCAGGCAGGTTGCATTCCAGTCTGAACGCAGACCCCTGGCTAGGAGTCCGATGCACACTGAGTGAGTGAGCGCCTCACTCTCAGAGATCGTGCTCATCCAGGCACGTTTGTAAAGGGTGGTGGGTGTATGGAACAAACTGCCAGAGGAGGTGGTTGAGGCTGGGATTATCCCAACGTTTAAGAGACAGTTAGACAGGTACATGGATGGGAAGATTTGGGGGGATATGGACCATGCGCAGGCAGGTGGGACTAGTGTAGCTGGGACATATTGGCCGGTGTGGGCAAGTTGGGCCGAAGGGCCTGTTTCCACATTGTATCACTCTATGACTGTGACTTGGGAGCTCCCCGCTGTCGAGCCACACTTATCCCTCACTGTCATCATCTACCATCCACATTGCCCTTTGTGGGATCACACTGTGTAAAGGATGTCTATTCAACACCACACAGGGTGTGAGTGACTACACACATTGTTTCTAAAGGATTCACAGCGTGAAAATGGATATTGACCCAACTTGATATGTTGTTGTTTCTGCTGCGTACATGCCTCCTCTTCCCCAACAACATATCTTTCTGCATCACTTATCTAGCTTCCCTTTTGACACATCTAAGCTGCTTGTCTCCCCCGCTCACTGTGGTAGTGTGTCCCACAGTCTCAGCTCTCTACAACAAGCATGCACAGAGTCAAATATAGACACACAAAACTGCAGATGCTGCAACCTGTGCAGAACACAGAGTGCTGGAGTAACGGTGCTAAAGTGCTCAGTGTGAAGTTTGGTTTGATTATGCTACCTTGAGTAATATTTTAGATTTGATCATGCTTACAGTGCCAGATGAATGAAACCTGTGGTTTATTGAATTTGAATGTATTGTAGACTATGTATTTCTCAAGACCCAAATAGAAATGTTATTTCTGCACCTTGTTTCTTAAATGTTATCATTATACTTGCAGAGACTTCTGGTATGTGGCCTTTCTGGCCAAAGAGCCCCAACAATTAAAGATAGACACAAAATGCTGGAGTAACTCAGTGGGACAGGCAACATCTCTGGAGAGAAGGAATGGGTGATGTTTCGGTTCCTTTGCTACAGTGCACAATCTTGCCCCTGTTGCCGGGGCAGTTACTGCTGGGCACTTCCAGGAGGAGTGGTTCCTCAGGCCAGGATGTCACTGTGGGGCCCCTGTAGGCTAAGGCCTCACTTACCTCACCATCTCCTTGCAGACAGTTCCCCAGTAAAACATGCTCTCACACACTCCTCCCACACCCCTGCAATGTCACTCGCAACTTGAGGTACAACAACAACATTTACAGATACACGGATTGAAAAGATTTAGAGGGATATGGGCCAAACACGGGCAGGTGGGACTAGCTTAGATGGGGCACCTTGGTCAGCATGGGCAGGTTGAGCCGAAGAGTAAAGATTGAATAGGAACCTGAGGAGCAACTTTTTCACACAGGTATATGGTGGGTATATGGAAAGAGCTGTCAGAGGAGGTAGTTGAGTCAGGTACAATAAGAACATTTAAAAGGCACTTGGACATATGAATGGGAAAGGTTTAGATATGGGGCAAATCCAGGCAAACAGATCTACCATAGGCGGCATCTGGGTCGGCATGGGCAAGGTGGCCCGAGGGGCCTGTTTCCGTGTTCTGTATCTCTGAGTCTGTGACACTGGCCCCACTGGAAGCCCAGACCCCTGCCTGCCGCAGTCTTTCAGGCCCTGAAGCCAGCCGCAGTGTCAGCCTCCCACTCACCATTTCATGCGTCAAGAGTGTTTAATTGTCCTATGTACCGAAACGGAACAATAAAAGTCTTACTTGTAACAGCACAGCTGGTCTATAAGCAGTGCTCAATAGATAACAGAAGAAAAACAAACAAAAAAAACGTTCAATAAAATTTTTTTAAACGCAATATTCGTGCAAAAGCCCAAAGTCGCTAGGGCAACCAAGGCAGTTTGTACGTCAAAGTTTAGTTGGTGTTTGTAGTGTTCAAGAGCCTGATGTTTGCCAGGAAGAAAATGTTCCCGAATCTGGAGGTCATTGTTTTCAGACTCTGCTACTTTTTCCTGACAGCAGGAGTAAAATGAGAGCGTGGCCAGGGTGGTGTGGGTCCTTGATGATGCTGGCTGCCATTTTGAGGCAGCGCCTCCTGTAAATCCCATCGATGGTGGGGAGGTCAGTACCCGTGATGGACGGTTTACCTCAGTGGCTGGCTCAGATGCCAGTTCCTCTCATCCATCCTCACTCTTAACCACAGACTCCTTCCCTTATCCCAGACCCTGCCTCTCCCAGCCTGCCCCTACCACATACATCAACCCCACACCCCCTGCCCACAGCTATGGTCCAAGCCATGCCACCGCAACTGTGGGTCACCCACCGTGGCAGAGCAGCATGGTGGCGCAGCGGTAGAGTTGCTGCCTTACAGCAAATGCAGCGCCGGAGACCCGGGTTCGATCCCGACTACAGGTGCTGTCAGTACGGAGTTTGTACGTTCTCACCGTGACCTGCGTGGGTTTTCTCCGAGATCTTCGGTTTCCTCCCACACTCCAAAGACCTTCAGGTAGGTAGGTTAATTGGCTTTGTAAATGTAAAAATTGTCCCTAGTGGGTATAGGATAGTGTTAATGTGCGGGGATCCCTGGTCGACGCGGACCCAGTGGGCCGAGAGGGCCTTTTTCCATGCTGTATCTCTAAACTAAACTAACTGGCCCCCACCCCAGCTGAGCCCAGAGATCCCTTGATCGCGGGCAGCACCTTCTAAACACAGAAACATGGCTGCACAGGGGCAGGGGGGATTTAATCAGTGCTCACTGAAGCCTTGGGCAACACCAGTCAAGCACACCCCATCGGGCCTGTTTCTTTCTCCTCAATGGGTGCCATTTGCATTATCTCGAGACAGAGAAAATAAGGAGTTCCCACCACAGGTGCTCCTCGACTTATGATGGGGTTTCGTTCCGATAAACCCATCGTAAATTGAAAATATCGTAAGTCGAAAATGCATTTAATAACCTAACCTACCAAACATCATAGCGGTGGCAGCTCCCAATGGTGGCTGATTGGGAGCTGTGGCTCGCTGCCGTTGTCCAGCATCACCAGGGAGTTTTCAAAATTCACAGTACGGTTTCTACTGAACGTGTATCGCTTTTGCACCATCGTGGAGCATCTATAGTTTGTTGCAAAGAACGTTTATCCCAGAGTAAATGTGTGACCGGGTGTTCACAGTTGGTGAGCTGTCGTTCACACCTAAAACAAAGCATTCACCACAGTAATCACCAGACCATGGAGTGGCCCAGCACGTGTTAATCAAAAAGACTTTGAAGGCAGTTTCTAAAGTCAAGGGTGTTTCATCATAATGTGTTTCGCCATAATCACAAGGGAGCAATGACATTCTTACTCGCAGCAGGACAACAGGCCCGTAAATGCCATGCACGCAGACAACAAACAAACAAGAATCCAAATTTAAAAAAATTGCCACACGGGTTCTCAGCTGGACACAAGCATTGGTAGAGGGAGCTGCGAACACTGACAAAGATAGACACAAAATGCTGGAGTAACTCAGCGGAACAGGCAGCATCTCTGGAGATAGACACAAAAAGCTGGAGTAACTCAGCGGGACAGGCAGCACCTCTGGAGATAGACAGCAAAAGCTGGAGTAAGCGGGACAGGCAGCTACTCTGGAGAGCAGGTATAGGTGACGTTTCAGGTCGAGACCCTTCTTTAGACTAGTCAGGGAAAAGGGAAATGAAAGATATAGACAATGATGTTGTAAATAGATAAAGAACAATGAATAAAAGATATGCAAAAAAGTAACAATAATAAAGGAAACAGGCCATTGTTAGCTGTTTGTCGGGTGAAAGCGAGAAGCTGATGCGACTTGGGTGGGGGAGGGATGGACAGAGAGGGAATGCAGGAGTGACTGCACTGTTGCAGTGGTACAGTGAAGCACAAATTAATAATTCCACCCTTTTGGTTTGGTAATCCCATTTTATTTATTTAGCAGTTACAGGGGCAGCTATTACTGGAACAGAATAGGAAGGCAGATTATTATCTGAATGGTGTCAAGTTAGGAAAAGGGGACGTCCAACGATGTCTGGGTGTCCCAGTGCATCAGTCACTGAAAGGAAGCATGCAGGTACAGCAGGCAGTGAAGAAAGTCAATGGAATGTTGGCCTTCATAACAAGTGGAGTTGAGTATAGGAGCAAAGAGGTCCTTCTACAGTTGTACCGGGCCCTGGTGAGACCGCACCTGGAGTACTGTGTGCAGTTTTGGTCTCCAAATTTGAGGAAGGATATTCTTGCTATTGAGGGCGTGCAACGTAGGTTTACCAGGTTAATTCCCGGAATGGCGGGACTGTCGTATGTTGAAAGACTGGAGCGATTAGGCTTGTATACACTGGAATTTAGAAGGATGAGAGGGGATCTTATTGAAACATATACGATTATTAAGGGGTTGGACACGTTAGAGGCAGGAAACATGTTCCCAATGTTGGTGGAGTCCAGAACCAGGGGCCACAGTTTAAGAATAAGGGGTCGGCCATTTAGAACGGAGATGAGGAAAAACATTTTCAGTCAGAGAGTTGTAAATCTGTGGAATTCTCTGCCTCAGAAGGCAGTGGAGGCCAGTTCTCTGAATGCATTCAAGAGAGAGCTAGATAAAGGTATGGGGAGAAGGCAGGAACGGGGTACTGATTGAGAATGATCAGCCATGATCACATTGAATGGTGGTGCTGGCTCGAAGGGCCGAATGGCCTACTCCTGCACCTATTGTCTATTGTCAGACAATAAAACAAACTAGGTTGATGATGTTTTAGAGGGAAGAACATCAGAAAATAGTAAACTGACTTGCGGGATAAAACAGTTTTTTATGATGCATTTAAAGCTGTAATCCCTTCTCGTTGCAGCCCTTCCACGAGTTTCCTCACATGGAAAGTTCATCTCACTGCGAGCAATAATCGGAGAAAGTGCTTTTGAAAGGACAGTAGAGTCCTGTACACTTTCCTTACTGTCACATAAGAGGGGGCGTGTCAAACCTCACTGCGATTCACCACATGGGTCCCATCCACCACTGTCCACGTGCGATCAAAGCACCGAATGGCCAGTTCAAATATAGAGCCGGTGCAATGGTGCAGGGACAACGACAAACTGACTGAATGTCGATGCAAGGAACTGCAGATGCCGGAATCGTGCGTGGAGCACAAAGTGCTGGAGTAACTCAGCGGGACAGGCAGCATCTATGGATTGGTGACGTTTCTGGTCGGGTCCCTTCTTCAGACTGCAGAAGATAGACACAAAAAGTTGGAGTAACTCAGCGGGACAGGCAGCAACTCTGGAGAGAAGGGATGGGTGACGTCTTGGGTGGAGACCCTTCTTCAAACTGCAGAATGTTGTTCAGACTGGTGTTTGTTTACTTGTGGACTGCAGCAAGCAACAAGTCCTCTTGTGTGGCACCTGCCAAACCTGTGGTCTCTGGCAGGGCAAGGGCAAGGGCAGCTTGCTGTGGGTGGCTGCGTGCTCCCAGGCCCATCTCTCCCTGCCCTGGATATAGATCGCCCATCCCGCTGGTTCACAACTCAGAGACAGCAGAGCCTGGACCCCTGCACTACCTGCCCGGCAGCGGCGTCATCCATTCAGCCAGGAGAGTCCCATAAGGTGTCAGAGGTAATGGGGAAAAGGCAGGAGAATGGGGTTGAGAGGGAGAGATAGATCAGCCATGATTGAATGGCGGAGTAGACTTAATGAGCCGAAAGGCCTAATTCTGCTCCTCCCACGTATGAATGTCTAAAGTGATGAATAAAGGCTGGCCTTCAAACAATGCCAACGTCACCAGAAGGAAGACACATAAAGCTGGAATAACTCAGCGGGACAGGCAGTATCTCTGGAGAGAAGGGATGAGTGACGTTTCGGGACAAGACCCTTCTTCACTGGAAGGAAGACTGAAACTATACACATGTTATTAACTTAAGGCTAAGTGCTGCATTCATGGAAGAGGAAGTAGTTTTAGTCATTGCACGATCAAACATGACACGGGATCTGAGAACTAAGAGCCAGTGTCACACCCTCACCTCTGCAGCTGAGATCAGCTCGTTACCAGAGCCTGGAAATAGCAAGTGGTTAGTGCAATAGCAGTGGCCTTGATCCACTGGGCCAGAGGAACAGTTGTGCCTTGATAGCCGCACCATGGACAACCGTGCACAGGGCAGCTTGTGGTGAACATCACAGAGGTTCCCTGGGCTGGAGGGTGGGAGAAGGAACTTCATGGTTTAGAATGCATACTCTGGCAGACCAAAGTAAACAGGGTTCTGCCTCCACATGTTATATTTAGCAACTGGTTACACTCTCGCAATTGCGACAACTTCAGCCTGAGCCAGAAAAATGTCCGAATAAGCAAAAGAATCAGACCACAATTAACACATTTTTCATTGCATTTTCACTTGCTGATTCCACCACACATTGAAAGAACAATGTCAATGTTTTACAGATTCATGATATCGTGACTGAACAAAGTGTTCCATTAGAGACGTACAAAGCGAACTAACGTGACCTAGGAATTTTCCACAGCTTTCTACCAGTTTCTCAAGAAATTCATGGGCTGTCCAATTGAGAATTGATATTTTTGAAGTTGTCTCCCTCTGGATTCTTCAATAAAATGTCCGTGGGCCTGAATTCCGCCCTGCAGTGGGATTTGAACCTATGTGCTGGCAGGAGATTAGTCGATTCTCAGCTGACGAAAGAGATTGGGCAACTGGAGAAAGAGCCCACGGTTTGGGATGAAGGCTCCGGGACAAAGGAATGATATGGAGACACAGAAAAAGGCAGGAGAACGGGGTTGGGAGGGAGAGGTAGATCAGCCATGATTGAATGGCAGAGTAGACTTGATGGGCCGAATGGCCTAATTCTGCCCCTATTATTATGGACCAGAAAGAGCAGCACAACATCATGCTGGGCTTGAAATTTAACACAGGGTGACCCTTGGTCCTCTGCCGAGGCAAATTAATCTTTCTTTCATTTGTTCTATATATCTCAACATCATCATCTACATCTCTCGTTTCCCTTTCCCGTGGCTTTCAATCTGAAACATCACCCATTCCTTCTCTCCGGAGATGCTGCCTGTCCCGCTGAGTTACTCCAGCTTTTTGTGTCTCCCTGCTGAGGGCTAGATCTTCAGGGTGAGAGAGTGGCAGATACGAAGAGCTGTGGATAAACTGAGGATATGTTTTAACCCTCCCCGTTATTAAGTGGTCTACTGACTCACAACATCTCACCTCACGTCAGACACTTGCCCGAAGAGTGAGGAGTTGAAGGTTGACACTCCACTTGGAACTGGCACACCATGCGTCAATGCCTGGAGGCAAGGTAGGATAAAATGAGATCATGATTAGAAAACAATCCGAACAGAGTCACCGTCTGGTTTTATCAACTGCCGTACAGTTTAGTTTGGAATGCATGTATACAAAGGTTGACTTATCTGAAGGAAAGAAAAACTGCAGATGCTGGTTTAAATCGAAGATAGACACAAAATGCTGGAGTAACTCAGCGGGTCAGGCAGCATCTCTGGAGATGCTGCCTGACCCACTGAGTTACACCAGCATTTTGTGTCTTCCTTTGACTTATCTGAAGAAGGGTCTTGACCCGAAACGTCACCCATTCCTTCTCTCCTGAGATGCTGCCTGACCTGCTGAGTTACTCCAGCATTTTGTGAATAAACACCTTCGATTTGTACCAGCACCTGCAGTTATTTTCTTATACTTCTCTCCAGAGATGCTGCCTGACCCACTGAGTTACTCCAGCCTTTTTGTATCCATCTTTGACTTATTTAAAGCTGTTTCAGTGATTACAATTTGAGAGATCTTAGATCAAGAGATGTGATCCCAGGAGGGAACTGCAGATGCTGGTCTAATCCGAAGATTGACACAAAAAGCTGGAGGAACTCTGACCCGCTGGTTTACTCCAGCTTTTTCTGTCTAATCATAGTTCAAGAGACAGACACAAAATGCTGGAGTAACACAGCGGGACAGGCAACAGCTCTGGAAAGAAGGAATGGGTGACGTTTCCGAGTCTGATGGTGGGTCTCGACCCAAAACGTCACCCACAGATCCTCCTCTCCACAGATGCTGCCTGTCCCGCTGAGTTACTCCAGCATTTTGTGTCTATCTTCGGTTTAAACCAGCATCTGCAGTTCCTTCCTACACATTAGATCAAGAGATCTTATGTTTGGATCAAGAGCTGGCAAAAAGTTAAAAGCTGCAAATGAATTTTCTGTAAAATCCGGTTAAGTGAAGAACAAATGTTTTGTGGATACATGGCTTTTAAAATGGACTGCAAGTTATTCAGTGGATCTGGTGGAATTCAAACCATCCAGACTTGCTCCCTCATGGCCCCACAGTATTTGACGTTGCAGGAGATGACTCTGCCAGCAGAAAGTACCCGAGCAGCCTTGACATCCTATATCCAGCCTCCGAGTTCACTTTTTGTGAATGAGTGGGTTTTCCTTGTTTTTACTGGAACAGGAAATTCGAGGAGACTGACGTCATCAAGGCTGGGGCTCCAGTCGGAGCGAGCTGCTTCCCATGTGACCAACACTGCTTCAGTGAGTAACCGGCTGCATTTGCTTCCCAAACCTCGAAGGAAATGGTTCATACACTGATATAAAAGGGAAGTTAATCACCCTTACCGTCAACTCCGTTCTGAAGTGAGTAACTTACAGTTATCCACCCATGCAAAGTGTTGTCACTGCATATTTGTGCTTTCTGCATGTCCAACTCCGTTATTCAGCACGCTTATTGAATTCCTGAAGGGGTTGTTCAAAAGATGCATTAAAATGTTCCCATTGTCTGAATAGTTAAACCATGAACATGCACCCTAGTCAAGATTCCTCAATCACTCCAGATTAGCTCCTGAGTCTGGAAACATTGTCACCCAGTACATTGTGCCCCCTGTCACACTGTACACCCTGTACACTGTACACCCTGTCCCCTGTGCACCCTGTCCCCTGTACACCCTGTCCCCTGTACACCTTGTCACAGTGCACCCTATAAACAGTGCACCATGTACAGTTCCCCTTGTGCACAGTAATCCCTGTACACAGTAACCCCTGTGCACAGTAACCCCTGTACACAGTAACCCCTGTACATTACACACTGTAAACCCTGCACTCTTTTTACACTGTACACCCTGCTCTCTAGTTCAGAGCTTATTGGACGTTGCAGGGTTTAATAGCATGATGGCTGTGGGGAAGAAGCTGTTCCTGTACCTGGACGTTACAGTTTTCATACTCCTGCTCCGGTACCTTCTTCCCGAAGGCAGGGGTGAAATGAGTGCGTGGCCAGAATGGTGTGGGTCTCTGATGATGCTGGCTGCCTTTTTGAGGCAGCAACTCCGATAAATCCCTTCAATGGTGGGGAGGTCAGACCCATGATGGACTGGGCAGTGTTCACCACTTTTTGCAGACTTCTTCGCTCCTGGGCGTTCAAGTTGCCAAACCAGGCTGTGATGCAACCAGTCAATATGCTCTCTACTGTACACCTGTAGACGTTCAAGGGAATCCTCTCTAACATACCGAATCTCCGTAATCTTCTCAGAAGTAGAGGTATTGATGTGCTTTCTTTATAATTGCATCAGTGTGCTGGGTCCAGGAGAGATATTCAGAAATATGCATGCCCAGGAACTTGGTTTTTGATTCTCTCCCATCATCGTCCCGTCGATACAGACTGATTTGTGGGTCGTCATCCTTCCTCTTCCAAAGTCCACAATCAGTTCCTTGGTCTTACTGACATTGAGAGCCAGGTTGTTGTGCTGACACCATCTGGTCAGTTGATCGATCTCACCTCTATACTCTGACTCATCATCATCTGTAATTCGTCCAACAGCGGCAGTGTTGTCGGCGAACTTGAAGATGGAGGTTACACTGTGTCCGACTACACAGTCGTGGGCAGGGAGTGAGTAGAGCAGGGGGCTGAGCACGCAGCCTTGTGGTGCTCCCATACTGATGGTGACACTGTGTCCGGCTACACAGTGGTGCACCCTTGTCCAGATGTCACTTGTGTGGTTGAGGCCTGGAATGGACCGGCGTTTGAAACGGCTTTAATGCTATAACAAGGAGCTGACCAATGTCTGGTGACACGTAGAACCACAGGTTTTAGTTTAGTTTAGAGATACAGCGCAGAAACTGGCCCTTCGTCCCACCGAGTCCGCGCCGACCAGTGGTCCCCGCACATTAACACCATCCTACACTAGGACAATTTTTACATTTACACCAAGCCAATTAATATCAAACCTGTACGTCTTTGGAGTGTGGGAGGAAACCAAAAGTTCTTGGGGAAAACCCATGCAGGTCATGGGGAGAACGTACAAACTCCATACAGAGAAGCACCCGTAGTCAGGATCGAACCTGGGTCTCTGGTGCAGTAAGCGCTGTAAGGTAGCAACTCTACCACTGCACCACTGTTCCACCATGCTGGAATCATGAGCAAAACATAAAGTGCTGGAGGAACTCAGCGGGTCAGGCAGCATCTGGGGAGGGAAGGAACAGGCTCAAAAGGTCTGAAGGGTTCTGACCCAAAACACCGTCCGCTCATTCCCTCCACAGACGCTATGAGGATGCAGGGTGACTTGGACAGGTTGGGTGAGTGGGCAGATGCATGGCAGATGCAGTTTAATGTGGATAAATGTGAGGTTATCCACTTTGATGGCAAGAACAGGAAGGCAGATTATTATCTGAATGGTGTCAAGTTAGGAAAACGGGAAGTACAAGATCTGGGTTTCCTTGTACATCAGTCACTGAAAGTAAGCATGCAGGTACAGCAGGCAGAGAAGAAAGCTAATGGCATGTTGGCCTTCATAACGAGAGGAGTTGAGTATCGGAGCAAAGAGGTCCTTCTGCAGTTGTACAGGGCCCTGGTGAGACCACACCTGGAGTACTGTGTGCAATTTTGGTCTCCAAATTTGAGGAAGGACATTCTTGCAATTGAGGGAGTGCAGTGTAGGTTCACAAGGTTAATTCCAAGGATGGCGGGACTGTCATATAATGAAAGAATAGAGCGACTGGGCTTGTATTCACTGGAATTTAGGATGAGAGGAGGTCTTATTGAAACACATAAGATTATTAAGGGATTGGATACACTAGATGCAGGAAACATGTTCCTGATGTTGGGGGAGTCCGGAACAAGGGGCCACAGTTTAAGAATTAGGCCATTTAGAATGGATATGAGGAAAAACCTTTTCACCCAGAGGGTTGTGAATCTGTGGAATTCTCTGCCTCAGAAGGCAGTGGATAGCGGAGTCAAGGGATATGGATGACACGGGGTACTATGGATGATCAGCCATGATCACATTGAATGGCGGGGCTGGCTCGAAGGGCTGAATGGCCTACTCCTGCACCTATTGTCTATTGTGTTCTGACCAGCCTGGGTGAAGCTGGGTGGACTGAGGTGTCTGTCTTCCACTGTTGTTTATTTTTCAAAGATAGACACAATGTGCTGAGGCACAAACTGAGCGAGTCAGGCAGCCTCTCTGGAGAAAGAAAATGGGTGACGTTTCTTGTCGGGACCCTTCTTCAGCAAAAGTTGGAGGTGGGGGAGGGGGGGGGGGGGGCAGTGAAGAGCTGGAGGTGAGAAATGTTTGTTCAAAACTCCATGAATTATCTCTGCCAACTTTGGTCAGTTGCAGCCTCCTCTCCATTCCTCTCGCCACTCATTCCAATGGTTTATATTAATGCCACCATTGTATAATCAGCAGTCCAGCTGACTTCCACTGCTAGAACCAGTTTAGCTCAGTTTAGTTTATTGTCACGTGTAGCGAGATACAGTGAAAAGCTTTTGTTGCGTGGTAACCAGTCAGCGGAAAGACAATACTTGATTACAATCGGAAAGACAATACATGATTACAAACGGAAAGACAATACATGATTACAATCGAGCCATTCACAGTGTATTGATGCATGATAAAGGGAATAATGTTTAGTGCAAGGTAAAGCCAGTAAAGTCTGATCAAAGATAGTCTGATAGTAGTTCAGGACTGCTCTCTGGTTTAATTTAGAGATACAGCACGGAAACAGGCCCCTTTGGCCCACCGGGTCCACACCGACCAGCGATCCCCGCACATTAACACTATCCTACACCCACCAGGGACAATTTTTACATTTACCAAGCCACTTTATCTACGTACCTGTATGTCTTTGGTGTGTGGGAGGAAACCGAAGATCTCGGAGAAAACCCACGCAGGTCACGGGGAGAACGTACAAACTCCGTACAGACAGCACCCGTAGTCGGGATCGAACCCGGGTCTCCGGCGCTGTAAGGCAGCAACTCTACTGCTGCGCCACCAGTGCCGGTTACACATGTCCCAGTGCCGGGACAGTGCGCCCCAGTGCCAGACAGGGTACACATGTCCCGGTGCTGGGTACATGTGTCCTATTGCCGGACAGTGTGTCCCAGTGCCGGGTACACATGCCCCAGTGCCGGACAGTCCCAGTGCGAGGTACACATGTCCCTGTGCCGGAAAGTCCCAGTGCGGGGTACACATGTCCCAGTGCTGGACCCTGTCTCCTAGTGCCAGACCATGTGTCCCAGTGCCAGGACAGCATGTACCAGTGATGGCAGTGTCCACCCCCTCCTCACTGGAATGACCCTCCGGATATAGAGCAAGGCACGACTTCCTGGGCTTGTGAAAGACCGTGTGTTTGTGGTTACCTCCCCCTCTGTACAGTCTCTGCTCTTGGTGGTTTGTGGTAACGATTCTGTTTGAACCGCTGCCTCACATCCTGCTCTGTTCTTTTGATAATAAACATGGAGATATGTTATTGATTATGTCACAGATTTCCCTGCGACAGATGTGCTTTCTGTGGGAGTTAGTTTGTATGCTTGGAAACACGCAGTTTCAGCTCTAAAATATCTTGCTCAATAATTCCAAATTGATTTTCTGTGAAATATGCTTTCATTCCTAATGTTCCTCATCTGCCGTGCCGCCCCCTCCAGCCAGATGTGGGGTCATCGCCCATCCTTGACGTCCATCAGTGAGGAGAGAGACAGCCAATTTGCTGTCCTGGAAACTGCTGCTCGACTGGGCAGATGCAAATGGGAGTAAATGATCAAACTGATGCACTCATCTGCTCTGATCCATCTGCAATTTGTATTTGCCTTTCTCGGAATAATGTTGTTTGTCTATTCCAGGCATTTAGTGGCCACCAATGTGAGAATGGCCGTACGATATTGCTCAGAAAGATGGTCAAAACTACTTCAGGAAGTGCAGAGGTACACACTGTGTACATTGATGGTGCGGAGGAAGAGATGGTCGAAAGCTTCAAGTTCTTAGGAATAAATATCACCAGCAATTTGTCCTGGCCCAGCCACATCTAAGCTCCTTAGAAGGCTTAGGAAGTTCTGCATGTCCCCAACAACCCTCACCAACTTCTGAAGATGCGCCGTGTAAAGCATTTTATCAGAATGCATCACAGCTTGGTTTGGGAACCGCAAGACTGCAAGAAATTGCACAGAGTTGTGGACGCAACCCAGACCATCACACAAACCAACCTCCCTGCCATTGACTCCATTTATACCTCACGCTGCCTCGGCAAGGCCAGCAGCATGATCAAGGACGTGTCACACCCTGGCCACTCCCTCTTCTCCCCTCTCCCATCAGGCAAAAGGTATAAAAGTGTGAAAACGCACACCTCCAGATTCAGGGACAGCTTCTTCCCAGCTGTATCAGGCAACTGAATCATCCAATCACCAACTGGAGAGCGGTCCTGACCTACCATCTACCTCATTGGTGACCTTTGAACTATCTTTAAATGCTTTGTATTGGTCTTTATCTTGCACTAAATGTTATTCCCTTTACTGGCTTGATTGTAATCATGTACAGTCTTTCCGCTGACTGAATAGCATGCAACAAAAAAGCTTCTCACTGTACCTCGGTACACATGACAATAATAAACAAAACTAAAGTAAACTATCCAACCTCATTCAGCCTGAATCAACTCTTTGGTATTTCTGCCGAACTAGTCTTCCTTCACCTATACTTCTAAAAATATTTCTCCAACTTTACTGAAGTTATTATCAAAGCTGCTTCCTCCACCCTTGTGTGCAGTGATTTGAACATCATTGTAAGTCGCCACGCATTTCCTCCTCAAATCCTTGCTGTAGTTTTCTGCCATTGCCCTGGCTCGCATCATTCTCGAGCTGAAAATAAATTCTCCTTATTCACTTCATCAAATGCCTTTCACCCTGCGGCCACACCTTCCCCTGGCCCTTACAGATCTTGCTCTTCTCAGCTTTAAAGACAGCAGCCGGAGATGTTCGTGTAATTGAAGATAGACACAAAAAGCTATCGTAACCCAGCGTGTCAGACACCATTCCTGGAGAAAAGGAATAGGTAACGTTTCGGGCCGAGACCCTTCTTCGGACCTTCCATGGAATTGAAGTTCTTCACCCCTGCTGCTATTTTGGTCAATGTTGTTACTCTCAGTGCGAGGCTTTGAGATCTAAATCATGAAGCCCATTCATGGGCCAGCACTTTGCCCGCGGCCTGAACAACACGTTTAAAGGGGTTCACTACCTCTTTGCTTCCTGGATTTAAGGTGAGAGGGGGAAGATTTAAAGGTGACCTAATAGGCAAATCTTTTCCACAGAGGGTGGTGGCAACAAGCAAGTGGTATAAACAGGTACATTTACAATGTTTAAAGGACACTTGGACAGATACATGGATAGGAACGGTTTAGAGAGAATGGGCCAAGCACAGGTAAATATGACTAGCTCAGGCAGGCAACTTGGCTGGCATGGACTAGTAGGGCTGAAGGGCCTGTTTCAAGGCTGTATAACTGTCTCGGACCCTAGGGCTACATGCACTCTTCATTCTTCCCTCCAGTTTTCACTGCATCACACTTCTGTGAAACTTCAAGCAGCTTGGGACTGACCACTTAACCTATGATTGGTCTCCCAATGTCTCTTCTACCTCCTTCACTGTTGCCTCATTTCTGATTTTAATGCCAAATGCAGACTTTGAAATGCCATCTTCAACATCCAAATACTGGCTATGAATTGAATTAAGAAATGTGAATTGACCAGAGGCAAAGAGTCACAGAGTGATACAGCATGGAAACAGGCCCTTTCACCCTTGTCCATTCCAACCAAGTTGGCATGCTGGGCTAGTCCCATTTGCCTGCACTTGGTCCATTGCCCTCTAAACCCTCCCCATTCATATTCTGAACCCTTCCTATCCATATCACTGCACACCTTCCTTTAACTGAAACACTAATGTCTCACACCACTCTCATGAATATACAATCATGAGTTCACCTCTTATTTTTATTTTACATAGAACGTAGACTATTACAATGTCCGTGCTGAACATGATGCCAAGTTAATTTAATCTCTGCCTGTACATGACCCGTATCCCTCCGTTCCCTGCATATCCACATGCCTAGACTCAGTCGTCTGGCCATAACAATTTGGCCCTTGTCAAAGTCGCTCGGGTCTTTACTCCTGCCCATTTCTCCTGAATCCAACACATCAACTTCAAGAACTGACTGTTCACTTGCTGCCTAATATATCCCACCCCCTGACAGGTGCCATTGTAACAAGACATTCAATGTTATTCACTTCACCTGTCAGTGGTCATAATGTTTTGGCTCATCGGAGTATGTCATCTACTTTTAGTTTAGTTTCATTTTGTTTATTACTGACACATGCAATGAGTTACAGTGCAAAGTTTGTTTTGCCAGCTGTCCAGTCAAATCATACCATGAGTACAATCATGCACAAGTGAAAGAATGGAACAATTATATGTAGATACTCTTTGGGTCAGCACACAGTGTTGCCACATTCTCGCACCATCGTACAAGAGTCAGGTCTTTCAACAGTCCCATCTTGACCCAATCTAGAAACATGATGGGTGTACGGAACAAGCTGCCAGAGGGGTTGGCTGAGGCAGGTACTACAACAACAGTTAAAATACATTTGGACAAGTACATGGATAAGAAAGGTTTGGAAGGATATGGGCCAAATGCAGGCAAATGGGACAAAGGTACAGAAGTGTGAAAAGGCACACCTCCAGATTCAGGGACAGTTTCTTTCCAGCTGTTATCAGGCAATTAAACCATCATACCAACAACTGGAGAACAGTCCTGAGCTACTATCTATCTCTTTGGAGACCCTCGCACTATGTATGATTGGAATTTACTGGCTTTATCTAGTACTAAATCTTGTACTTATCTTGGGTGGCATGGTGGCGCAGTGGTAGAATTGCTGCCTTACAGCACCAGAGACCCGGGTTCGACCCTGACTATGAGTGCTGTCTGTACTGAGTTTGTACGTTCTCCCCGTGACCTGTGTGGGTTTTATCCGCGATCTTCAGTTTCCTCCCACACTCCAAAGATCTACAGTTTTGTAGGTTAATTGGCTTGGTATAAATGTAAAACATTGTCCCTAGTGTGTGTAGGGCAGCGTTCATGTGCGGGGATCGCTGGTCGGTGCAGACTCAGTGGGTCGAAGGGCCTGTTTCCGCGCTGTATCTCTAAACTAAACTATACTAAATGTTATTCACATTATTCCCTTTCTCATGTTTCTGTACACCATGGACGGTCGATTGTAATCATGTATTGTCTTTTCGCTGACTGGTTAGCACGCAACCAAAGCTTTTCACTGTTCCTCGGTACACGTGATAATAAACTAAACTCAAACTCAACTTAGATGGTTGGTTATGGATGAGTTGGGCCGAAGGGCCTGTTTCAGTGCTGTATGACTGTATGAGCCTAGCGAGATGTACAATTTCTTGTATTTCTCTTTTTCAGGCCCGTTATCCTTGAAGCAATGGATCAATGAAGTATTGGTCTTTTAAATGATTCTGCTGGCCCGGTCGACATGACTTCTCAGAAGGAATCGCCCCTGTTCCAGGAATCAATCTGGTGAACGTTCAGTTTTGTGTTCACACAAACTCTGCCTCTTTAATCCCATGTGCTTACATTTTATGAATGAAATTATGTGGTTTTGAAATTACCAATTGAGAAATACAATCCAGATGGAGGGGAAGTTTCAGGATTTACATGTGGAATAGATGTCCTGTTGGACATCATCCCACGGAAAAAAATGTGAACTGGGATCAGAGAGTGAACAGGGAATCTTTCTGTTTCTGGTGCCGTGCCACACAATTGTGAGCCAGCTGCTGAGAATAACCATTTAATTACAGGTGCATTTATGCTAAAATAGTCAGTATGCAACGAGAATAAATTGGAGTTAGTTAACATGGGGCTGAAGATGCTGTCAGATTTGATAGCAACTGGTAGTTGTGTACTTCTCAAAGCTGCTGTTGTGATGGAAGTATACCAGCTGCTGTTGTGATGGAAGGATACACAGTAGTCAACTTGTTGACAATTTGCTTAGTAATCGCCTCGTGTTAAAGAATGTGTGGAAGGATAGTGGGCTCAGCATATAACGAGTTGACTTCTGCTGTCAAAACACTAGAGTGATAAAGAAGGCGTATGGCATGCTTGCTTTCATAGGCTGGGGCATTCAGGATAATGGTCAGGAAGTCGGGATACCATATGATACGATACGATAGAACTTTATTCATCCCAGGAGTGAAATTAATCTGCCAACAGCCATAAAACACAAAATACGTGAAACATGAAATTAAAGTGGCGAGTGGAAAGGATTGGGGATGTGCAAAAATTGGGTGGGGGGGGGAGTCAGTCTACCCCACGACAGAAGGGGGAGGAGTTGTACAGTTTGATAGCCGCAGGGAAAAAGGATCTCCTGTGGCGTTCTGTGCGGCATCTTGAGACTGTTGCTGAAGGTACTCCTCAGGTTGACCAGTGTCATGGAGGGGGTGAGCTGTGTTGCCCAGGATGCTCCGCAGTTTGAGGAGCATCCTCCCCTTCAAGACAACCTCCCATGAATCCAACACAATGATGCAGCTTTAAAGGAATTTGGTCAGGCTGCATTTGGAGTATTGTGTGCTGAACAGCCTGTGCCTCAGCTATGTACTGTCCTGTGGTGTGCTATGTGGAAACCCCATCACAAGAAGGATATGCAGGCTTTGGAGAGGGTGCAGGAAACTGCCTGGATAAGAGTATAACAGCTACAAGGAAAGAACATAGAATGCTACAGACACATGTATGAGTCTGAAAAAGGATCCCGGCCCAAAACGTCACCTATCCATTTATTCACAAAATGCTGGAGTAACTCAGCAGGTCAGGCAGCATCTAGGGAGAGAAGGAATGGGTGACGTTTCGGGTCGAGACCCTTCTTCAGACTGATGTCGGGGGTGGGACAAAGGAAGGATATAGGTGGAGACAGGAAGATAGAGGGAGATCTGGGAAGGAAGAGGGGAAGGGAGGGACAGAGGAGCTATCTGAAGTTACGTCACCTATCCATGTTTTCCAAAGATTTTTAGATTTTAGATTTAGAGATATAGCGTGGAAACAGGCCCTTCGGCCCACCGAGTCCGCGCCGCCCAGCGATCCCCGCACATTAACACTATCCTACACACACTAGGGACAATTTTTACATTTACCCAGTCAAATAGCCTACATCTTTGGAGTCTTTGGAGTGTGGGAGGAAACCGAAGATCTCGGAGGAAACCCACGCAGGTCACGGGGAGAACGTACAAACTCCGTACAGACGTCGCCCGTGGTCAGGATCGAACCTGAGTCTCCGGCGCTGCATTCGCTGTAAGGCAGCAACTCTACCGCTGCGCCACCGTGCCGCCCTGCCCATTTTGCCTGACCCACTGAGTTACTCCAGCACTTTGTGTCTCTTTTTGTAAACCAGCATCTGCAGTTCCTTGCTTCCACCTAGCACACTACAGGACAGTACATTGCATAGGCACAGGCTCTTCAGCCCACGCCCGGAGGTTGCACAGACTTGGATTGTTTTCTCGGGAATGCCGGAGGTTGCAGGGAGACCTGACGGAAGTTATGAGAGGCATGGATAGGGTAGAGAGTTTCAACCTTTTTCCCAGGGTGGAAATGGCAAATAATAGAGGGCATGAGACTATCACTCCCACATTGGTCTCGTCAGCCACAAGTGACGCTGCTCTAGCCGAGGTGTGGAGCAAGCAGCCAACTAGGATGCATCACCCATGGTCAGCCATGACCGAGGGGGGCCTAAGAAGAAGAAGAGGGCATGGCTTTCATATGAGAGGGGGAACGTTTAACTGAGATGTGTGGGACAAGTATTTTGCACAGAGTGGTGAACATCAGAAATGATTCTGATAATTGATTAAGAACTGAAACAATTCTGTAGTTCATCTTGCAGTTTCAAAAACTAATTCCTCTGTATAAAACACTCTCTTAAATGCCTTCCCTGACTCCCAGGGTGAAGTGTTAGGACTTGTGCCTCTTGATCTTACCTTGACTCTGAACAACACCATAGGTGTGGGGCTTCTGGCATCAATCGGCAGCCAACACATGCACTGGCCCACTGTGCTGCTAGAATATGACGAAGACAAACGCAATACTAGCATTTATTTCAAGAGGACTACAATACAAAAACAGGGAAGTAATGCTGAGGCTCTATAAGGCGCTGGTCGGGCCGCATTTGGAATATTGTGAGCAATTTTGGGCACCCTACCTGAGGAAGGATGTGCTGGTGTTGGAGAGGGTCAAGAGGAGGTTTACAAGAATGATCCCAGGAATGAGTGGGTTAACATATGATGAGCGTTTGACAGCACTGGGCCTGTACTCGCTGGAGTTTAGAAGGATGAGGGGGATGTCATTGAGACTTACTGAATCGTGAAGGGCTTGGATAGAGTGGATGTGGAGAGGATGTTTCCCCTAGTGGGAGAGTCTGGGACTAGAGGTCATAGCCTCAGAATTAATGGATGTTCCTTTAGGAAGGAGATGAAGAGGAATTTCTTTAGTCAGAGGGTTGTGAATCTGAGGAATATTTTGCCACAGAAGGCTGTGGAGGCCGTCAGTGGATGGTTTTAAGGCAGAGATAGATAGATTCTTGATTAGTACGGGTGCAATGGGGTTAGGAAGGAGAGATAGATCAGCCATGAGGAGTAGACTTGATGAGTCGAATGGCCTACTTTTGCTCCTATCATTTATGACATTATATATATAGTCATTGAAAACAATTTAGTGGAAACAACTGATCAATACTGTCCTGATGCTGTCATTATGATTGTTTCTGTCGCGTACGTAGCAGAAGGAAACATTCGTCATTTGCTAGCCTCCTCCCCAGCACCCACTGCTCCTTTCAAAATGACCCTTAAAAATCATCTCTCCCTCATCCAGAAATGTTCTGGGCTACGTTTGACTGTCTCAGGAGATTTATTGGTTCTTAACATCTTCGGAAGAAAAAGGAATCAAGGCATTCCAAAGTACTTTACAGCCAATAAAGCCCTTTGCAAAATGTGGGTCACATTGTAATGTTGAATCTATAGTTAAACAAACCATCTCTTACGGAATAACATCATCAGCAGCAGAGTGACTATAAAGAGCTGTGTACCATGGAGGTGTGTACTACCATGGAGGTGTGTACTACCATGGAGATGTGTACCATGGAGGTGTGTACTACCATGGAGGTGTGTACTATGGAGATGTGTACTACCATGGAGCTGTGTACTACCATGGAGGTGTGTACCATGGAGGTGTGTACCATGGAGGTGTGTACTACCATGGAGGTGTGTACTACCATGGAGATGTGTACCATGGAGGTGTGTACTACCATGGAGGTGTGTACTATGGAGATGTGTACCATGGAGGTGTGTACTACCATGGAGGTGTGTACCATGGAGGTGTGTACCATGGAGGTGTGTACCATGGAGGTGTGTACTACCATGGAGGTGTGTACCATGGAGGTGTATACTACCATGGAGGTGTGTACTACCATGGAGGTGTGTACTATGGAGATCTGTACTACCATGGAGCTGTGTACTACCATGGAGGTGTGTACCATGGAGGTGTGTACCATGGAGGTGTGTACTACCATGGAGGTGTGTACTACCATGGAGGTGTGTACCATGGAGGTGTGTACCATGGAGGTGTGTACTACCATGGAGGTGTGTACTATGGAGATGTGTACCATGGAGGTGTGTACTACCATGGAGGTGTGTACCATGGAGGTGTATACTACCATGGATGTGTGTACTACCATGGAGGTGTGTACCATGGAGGTGTGTACTACCATGGAGCTGTGTACTACCATGGAGGTGTGTACCATGGAGGTGTGTACCATGGAGGTGTGTACTACCATGGAGGTGTGTACCATGGAGGTGTATACTACCATGGAGGTGTGTACTACCATGGAGGTGTGTACTATGGAGATGTGTACTACCATGGAGCTGTGTACTACCATGGAGGTGTGTACCATGGAGGTGTGTACCATGGAGGTGTGTACTACCATGGAGGTGTGTACTACCATGGAGATGTGTACCATGGAGGTGTGTACTACCATGGAGGTGTGTACTATGGAGATGTGTACCATGGAGGTGTGTACTACCATGGAGGTGTGTACCATGGAGGTGTGTACCATGGAGGTGTGTACTACCATGGAGGTGTGTACCATGGAGGTGTATACTACCATGGAGGTGTGTACTACCATGGAGGTGTGTACTACCATGGAGGTGTGTACTATGGAGATGTGTACTACCATGGAGCTGTGTACTACCATGGAGGTGTGTACCATGGAGGTGTGTACCATGGAGGTGTGTACCATGGAGGTGTGTACTACCATGGAGGTGTGTACTACCATGGAGGTGTGTACCATGGAGGTGTGTACCATGGAGGTGTGTACTACCATGGAGGTGTGTACTATGGAGATGTGTACCATGGAGGTGTGTACTACCATGGAGGTGTGTACCATGGAGGTGTATACTACCATGGAGGTGTGTACTACCATGGAGGTGTGTACCATGGAGGTGTGTACTACCATGGAGGTGTGTACCATGGAGGTGTGTACCATGGAGGTGTGTACTACCATGGAGGTGTGTACCATGGAGGTGTATACTACCATGGAGGTGTGTACTACCATGGAGGTGTGTACCATGCAGGTGTGTACCATGGAGGTGTGTACCATGGAGGTGTGTACTACCATGGAGGTGTGTACTACCATGGAGGTGTGTACCATGGAGATGTGTACTACCATGGAGGTGTGTACCATGGCAGTGTGTACTACCATGGAAGTGTGTACTACCATGGAGGTGTGTACTATCATGGAGGTGTGTACTACCATGGAGGTGTGTACCATGGAGGTGTGTACCATGGAGCTGTGTACCATGGAGCTGTGTACTACCATGGAGGTGTGTACCATGGAGGTGTGTACCATGGAGCTGTGTACCATGGAGCTGTGTACCATGGAGGTGTGTCCCATGGAGGTGTGTACCATGGAGCTGTGTACTACCATGGAGGTGTGTACTACCATGGAGGTGTGTACCATGGAGGGAGGTGTGTACTACCATGGAGGTGTGTACCATGGAGGGAGGTGTGTACTACCATGGAGGTGTGTACCATGGAGGGAGGTGTGTACTACCATGGAGGTGTGTACCATGGAGGGAGGTGTGTACTACCATGGAGGTGTGTACCATGGAGGGAGGTGTGTACTACCAAGGATTGTCTTCAGGAGATGAGACGAGAACAAACAGGCGTCAGACAATCTCTGGATGATCCATCTTACTGACCTCTGAATGTATCCCTGCATCCAGTCTGGCAGGTGCAAGTAATGGTCAACACTTTGTGGACACATGCTATTGCAGGAATGGGATTGGCGTGAAATTGTGAAGCTTCCTGCGATGATCTAAGGATGAGGAAAAATCTATTTCGTGTGGGAAACTTAAATCCAATGCATTTACAGGGAAATTATGGATTCAGATAATTTTACATAATAATGATCATAAGTGCATACAATTGTACTTAAATGACTTTGCAAAGGAATGGAAATTAGAAACCTCTAGTTGGATTTGTGTGAATGAATTAGCTTTCTGAACTATGAGTCAAGTAGTAACGGCAGTGATTAATGGAGCATTAGTATGTAATGTGCCTCACTGCTCACAGAGCAGCTAGTCCTTTTATGATAGGGTGGCATTTACACAGTGTAGTGATCACACAAGCCCAGCCAGGTCAAGTCAAAGTGTGCATGTGAGGTTAAGCTTCATTTTGTTGTGGAGTTAATAACATTGAGACATTGGAAAAGCGTGTCGATTTTTTTCCAGTTCATGACTTTAGTGTGATTGCTGGGAATCACAGAATTAATTCAGGTCATTTAAATAAGCTGGGATCCATAATTCCGATGTGGGGATACTCTGTGCTGTGAATAACACATGAATGTAGACCGATACGCCATCAATAGCATAGGCAGCATTGTGGTTCTATTACAGGGCTGATATTCCATGGGCAAGGGAAGTGCTGCTGCGAAGCCGAAGCTGGAGCCTCGCGTCCCGGGCTTCGTGGGTCGGAGCCTCGTGGTGGAGCCTCGTGGGTCGGTGGTGGAGCCTCGTGGGTCGGTGGTGGTGCCTCGTGGGTCGGTGGTGGAGCCTTGCGGGGTGGAGGTGGAGCCTCACGGGTCAGTGGTGGAGCCTCGCGGGTCGGTGGTGGAGCCTCGCGAATCGGTGGTGGAGTCTCGCGGGTCGGTGGTGGAGCCTCGTGGGGCGGAGGTGAAGCCTCGCGGGGTGGTGACGGAGCCTCGCGGGTCAGTGGTGGAGCCTCGCGGGGTGGTGACGGAGCCTCGCGGGTCAGTGGTGGAGCCTCACGGGTCGACGAAGCCCACGACCCTCGGTGCCTGGGTCGGCGGTGCCCATGGGTGGGGCCTGGCCATGGAGGCGTCTGGAGAGGATCTGGCGGCATTAGTGGAGAGGTCGGTGCGGCGGTCAATGATGATTGACTGAAATATGTTTGACACAGACTGAAATATCCCAGCATTGCCAAAGGTCAAGAGTGTTTCATTGTCTTGTTTACTGAAAGGGAACAATTAAACCCTTCCTTGTACAACAGGCTTGTAAACACAGTACTCGTTACTCACAGAAATATAATAAACCAAAAAAAGAGAAATTTAATAAATTAAAAAAAGCAAAATAGTGCAAAAACAGAGGAAAGCCCGAAGTTACCAGTGCCACTTGATAGCAAGAGGATTGCAGCCAGGCATTCCTACGCACCTTGGCAACAGCACGTACCAACCAAAGAATGAGGGGGGACCTCATTGAAACTTACAGAATAACGAAAGGCATACAGTGGATTGAGTGGATGTGGAAAGGATGTTTCCACTGGTGGGAGAGTCTAGGACCAGAAGTCATAGCCTCAGAATTAAAGGGCACTCTATTAAAAAAGGAGGAGGAACTTCTTTGGTCAGAGGGTAGGTAATCTGTTGAACTCATTGCCACAGAGGGCTGTGGAGGCCAAGTCACAGAGATAGACAAATTCTTGATTAGAACGGGTGTCAAGGGTTATGGGGAGAAGGCAGGAAAATGAGATTAGGAGGCAGAGATCAGCCATGGTTGAATGGTGGAGAAGACTCGATGGGCTGAACAGCCTAATTCTAATCCTATAATTTGTGAACTTGTGAACTTGTGAGGCTAGTCCAAGGATTTACAACTTTCTGAGATCACTCTAACACTGCTGTCAGTTACAGTTGATTCCTTGAAAACTATTGCAGGCAACGAGAGGCAAGGAGAAGAATGTGCTTCTTTAGATTTTTTTTTAACACTTTTATTTGTTATTGTAGAAATATTGCGGATGGTAAAATGAGATTTTGGACTTGTCAGGATGTTCAGGATGAACATTTCAGAAACACTGTGAAAGAGGGTGGATAATCCTGATCTGAATACCCATTAAACAACCGCTGTGATGAAAGATGAGCAGGATTTGGATCAATGAATAGAGAAAGAATATTTTGAGCTACAAACAACTATCTTCAGTTCAGTTTAGTTTATTGTCATGTGCACCAAGGTGCAGTGAAAAGATTTTGTTGCGTGCTAACCAGTCAGCAGAAAGACGATCCATGATTACAATCGAGCCATTAAAAGTGTTTAGATACATGATAAGGGAATAACATTCAGTGCAAGATAAAGCCAGCAAAGTCTGATCAGGGATAGTCCGAGGGTCACCAAAGAGGTAGATAGTAGTTCAGCACTGCTCTCTGGTTGTGGTAGGATGGTTCAGTTGCCTGATAACAGCTGGGAAGATGGTTCCTGAATCTGGTGGTGTGGGTTTTCACACTTCTATATATTCATTTCAGGAAGTACAGGTACTTCATAAAGACAAATCATGAATAAACAACAAATGTCCTGCCCCTCTGAACACCGGGGACTCCTGCCTGTGATGACTGGTCTGGAGAGTCCACGTAGCAAAAGTAGCACATGCCACGGACCCGGCATTTTCGAGGGCCCCGCACTAAATGGTTCTTCAGAATGAGTATTTTTTTTAAGCTAAAATACTTTATTTCTGAGTGTTGTTTTGCACAAGCCAACCTTACCATTCCCTCCCCACCCTCTCCCCAGCCCCACGACAGTCCCGACTGAGATTAAACGGCCCCTGTATCGCACGGCTCAGTTTGGGCCCGGCGATCTGCGGGCGTGTCTCGGACCCGGCGCTGTGTGGGCCGCTCCGTCCCACCGGTCGCTCCGCACTCCGTCCCGGCTCAGCGACGCTACCGGTCTGGGCTCCGGCTTCTCCTGCGGCCACACCGCCTCTTGCCCCTAGGGGGCCCCCTGACGAAGCCCCAGTCCATGCCGATGGGCTGCCCGGCCAACTCCGACCCGTTCAAACCCTCCATGGCCGCCGGCGCCTCCTTGTAGCCTATGTCTCGTACTCCACCGGAGCCCAGCCCTCGAGGTAGCCAGTGGGCCAGTCCAGGTTGAGGGGCAGGTTCTTGATCTCACCGTACTCGGCAAACTTGTCGTGGATGTCCTCCTCGGTGGCTTCCTCGTGTCGACCCGAAACGTCACCCGTCCTCTGCTGGACCTCCGTGAGGCGGGCGGCAAGGACTTCACCATGGACGACTAGGGCGACAAAAGTATCCACAAACTGAAGGAGAAGGTGAAGAAGAGGAAGGGGCGAGGCTCCACCCGAAACGTCACCCATTCCTTCTCTCCCGAGACGCTGCCTGACCTGCTGAGTTACTCCAGCATTTTGTGTCTACCTCCGGACAGTGTAGGCCCCAGGTGCCGCCTAAAGGAGGTTGTGTAGCAACCCGCCTCCTGGCTCAGGTGGCAGCCATTGGTGGAACGCGAGCACGTAGCCACTGGCTGTTTGAGGTCACGTGGGGCGCGGGGCGGTGACGTCATTTGTCCCGTATTTGGGAGTGAGGAAGTTGGCAAGCCTAGCTACAGGCCCCGCACTAGCTTAATCCAGCCCTGGATGTTATCACATGATGTTAAGCTGCAAAACAGACAGGAATGTTTAAAAATGCAGTAAAGGTGCACATGGAACATTCAAATATACAAAGTCTGAAGAAGGCTCCGGACACCAAGTGTCACCTATTCATGTTTTCCAGAGATGCTGCCCGACCTGCTGGGTTACTCCAGCACTTTGTGTCCTGTTGTGGACTCAAAATTACAAACCCATTTTCCCCAATTTAGATATCCTGAAAGTAATAGGAATAAAACATATCAGGAACCTTGCAGGTTGGACACGTTTGTCATGCGTGGGCGTATATGAGAGTTGAGCAGAAGGACTAGTTCCATGTTTATTAGTTTCTCTCTGCAGTCTGTAAACCATCGCTCCGTCCGTCAACAAGTGGTGCATCCAATATCAGGAAGAAACAGCTTCCAATAATTGCACGCCACAACTTTCCCTGTGAACCACTAAAACCATGCAGGAGCCTCCAGGGTGGAATATTTTCACTGAAATTACTTTGGATCAAAGAGAACTTTAAGATGCCACAGATTCATAGAAACTTAGAAACAAAGACAATAGGTGCAGGAGGAGGCCATTTTATCTCTTCGTGCCAGCACCGCCATTCAATATGATCATGGCTGATCATCCAAAATCAGTACCCCGTTCCGGCTTTTTCCCCATCTCCCTTTGTTCAACATAAAGGACAGAGCAAGTCAGAGACTTGAGGTAGAATTCAATGGTCAAATGGGAATTGAGTTATAACACCAATAAACAGGACATACTGGAAATACCTAGTGGGTTAGGCAGCATCTGTGGAGGGAGAATAGCTTTCATGTTTTAGGTCGCTGGCCTTTCATCTGATCTAACAAGCCGATCCGACTGAGGAAGGGTGAGGTGTGGCAGTTCAGTTTTGCCAGCAAGGTGTGTAGGAAGGAACTGCAGATGCTGGTTTAAACCGTAGACAGACACAAAATGCTGGAGTAACTCAGCGGGACAGGCAGCATCTCTGGAGAGAAGGAATGGATGACGTTTCGGGTTGAGACCCTTCTTCGGACTGAGAGATGCTGCCTGTTCCGCTGAGTTACCCCAGTGCCCATCTTGCCAGCAAGGTTAGGGATAACACAAGATTTCTCACTCACATCCGAACCCATCTCAGTCCGTGACAGGAGCGTGAGATTATTTTTACTTGTGTGAGTATTTATTATCTATACCATTTACCTTCAGATCTGATTAAGATGCTGAGTGGGAGTTTCGTTATGTGATAAATACAAAGATAAGATGGGCAAAGGCCGTTTGACTCATTAAACTCATTTCTTGATGTAGTGAGACACACTTGTTCTCACACTTATTGCAGTGAAGAACAGCATTACATCAGCCACACATTCCCTTGCCTCACTCAGCCGTTTGTTTCCCATCATTGCTGAATAAAGACATCCAGATCCATCTGTACATCAATGTTCCCCAGTACCCTTTGTGTAAATGGGTTTAAGTATTCAACATCTGTTCAGGTAATACACAGTCTTTGTGATTTCCGTAACAAAATCATACCCTCACATTTATCCACATTACACCGCAACTGCTCACTATTTGCTCACTCATTCAACATCCCTGAACTGTTTTAAAGCCTCTTTGGATCCTTCTGTGGAATTCTTTCCCTCAGAAGGCAGTGGAGGCCAATTCTCTGGATGCTTTCAAGGGAGAGTTAGATAGAGCTTTTAAAGATAGCGGAGTCAAGGGATACGGGGAGAAGGCAGGAACGGGGTACTGATTGTGGATGATCAGCCATGATCACAGAGAATGGCGGTGCTGGCTCAAAGGGCCAAATGGCCTACTCCTGCACCTATTGTCTATCGTCTATTCTCACAATTTACAACCTCACCCAGTTTTGTGTTGTCTGCAAACTGAGAGACTGTGTGCGCAGGGTTTGCCACATTGCAGAGTACCTGTGGACTGTGACCGACAGGGGTATGGTGCACATTTTTTAGCCTTGTTTTGGACAAGAAGTACAGCAGTGACAACTTAAGGTCTGTTCACCGACTCTGTCCACTTGTGGAAGGTCTTTGGACTGTGCAGAACTGGTCTTTGATGCTTACAAAAAAAGACACAAAGTGCTGGAGTAACTCATCGGGTCAGACAGCATCTCAGTAGAACATGGATAGGTGACGTTTCGGGTCAGGACTTCTTCAGACTGATTGTGGGGGGGGGGGAGAAAGCTAGAAGAGGGGAGGAGCAGGGCAAAATGTGGCAAGTGATAGGTGGATACCAGTGAGAGAGTTTTTGGTAAGTAGCTGGTGGAACAAAAGCCAGAGATGAAAAGATACAAGGTGTGAGGCAAAAGGATTGAAGTGTTGTGAATTGTGAAGCCAGAGAAAGGAATATGGGAGGGGAGGGGAGGGGAGAAATTGGTGCAGCTCCAGGTGCAGCTCCAGGTGGAGCACAGAAGGGAGAAGGGAGGATGGAAGGGGTTGTGAAAAGAAGGGGGGGTCATGTATTTTTGTGTTTACACCAAGAGCTGTCCCCACACTCCCACACTGTGCTGCCCACAGATACACCCAGGTACAGGTACACCAGGTACAGGTACTCCCAGGTACAGGTACATCAGGTACATGTACACCCAGGTACAGGTACACCAGGTACATGTACCCCCAGGTACAGGTACATCAGGTAGAGGTACACCAAGTTCAGGTACACCAGGTACATGTACCCCCAGGTGCAGATACGTCAGATACATGTACACCCAGGTGCAGGTACACCAAGTTCAGGTACACCCGGTACAGGTACACCAGGTACAAGTACACCTGGCACTGACCCCAGACTCCCACACTGTGCTGCATTCTCTCTGCCTTCTCAACCCTGCAGAGAAAGGACGTTGATCTTCTCGTAGGTTTTCAGGTTTTCTGATGCCCGTTTAAGAAGCCTTTTCATCAATGCTAACATTTCCCTTTCTCCCAATACCTATTACAAAACAGCTTAGTATCCTCTCTCGTGCACTTTCGAAGTTACTGAAGGGTAGCCAGTAATTTAAATGAGCAGGCGTTGTGTTTATCATGACTGATATTTGCAATGAAGCATTGCTCTGTAAACACAGGCAGTCTCTGGATGCTTGGACACGGGAAGATACTGGCAATACAACATTGTGGCATCACAGGTTACAGGTTAAACCCACAACAACCAATGTCACATATTTTACACATGAATCATTTGTTTAATGTTTTTTTTTAAATCAATCAAAAATATTTAATCAAATATTAAAATAATATATACAATACAATAAAACCAAAACAGAACCCACCACCATAGTACAGGACAAACAATAAACTATTATATAACTATCTTACAATCCTTGTCAAGGATGTATTCAACCCCCCGCGGTGCCCAGCGGTCCCGCAAATCCCCCAGGGTGCCCGTGGACAGCGCGTAGTCCCTCTCCAACACCACCCGGGCGCGGACGTAACCCCGGAAAAGGGGCAGGCAGCCGGCTCGTGCAGAGCCCTCTTCCGCCTGGCGCTGTGACTCATGGATGGCCAGCTTGGCCAGGCCCAGGAGCAACCCAACCAGGACATCTTCGGCCCTACCGTCTCCCATACGCACAGGGTGTCCAAAGATGAGGATGGTGGGTGAGAAATGCAGCCAGAAGGCAAGGAGCAGCCATTTGTTTAATGTTGGTGGGATCTAAAGCTGCCTCATTTTCCATCCATCATTTCATTCTGGAGTAATTCTTTGTTGTATGAAGTTTATAAATAAAAGATATGGTAAAATGCTAATGTAATCACAATTTTTTCTGATGATTAAACCTTGCCTGATGACCTTTGTTAATTACTACGGAGTGAACTTGCTTAGAGTGCACTATATATTCTGTACAAAACACTCATTTTTTAAAATCTTATTTTCCAAAACATTTGCTAGTGAAACACAGAAGCGTAGCACTTCTGGCAACTCTCCCATGACATGTTTAACTTGTTTAACTTTAAACCATTCTGGAGATTTTCCATGACAATATCCCACTGGAAATTGGAGTAGTACTTTTGTCAAAATATTTATTTGGTTAAACGTACATCTTATTAAGGTCATAAAGAATATGAGTGGAATTAGACCATTCGGCCCGTCAAGTCTACTCCACCATTCAATCATGGCTGATCTATCTCCCTCTCCTAACCCCATTCTCCTGCCTTCTCCCCATAACCCCTGGCACCCGTACTAATCACGAATAAGTCAGGAGAAATCAAGCATAAGTCAGGAGAATCTACGAGTACAAGTTTTGCCCCGATTCAGTCATTGAGACAAACACCATGGAAACAGGCCATTCGGCCCAACTTTCCCGTGCTGACCCAGATGCCCCGTCTACATCTGGGGACAACGTGATCCTCAACCAAGTGGAAGGATTGGACGCTGGGTGAGCAGGCTGATCTGGTCACTGTTTTCTGAACGTCATTGTCTTCATTGTTTTCTTAACACCCTCAGAGGGAATTGTAGCATTCAGTAATGTGTGTTTCCTGGAGTATTTCCTTTTCAAGTTTATTTTTAATTAATGGAAGAATCAAGCCACAAGAATGTTTCTGACAAGTTTGCATTATCACCTTGTCATGCCCCTGATAGGAACATTTCCCACAATTATTTCTGAAATGCTGCCAGTTTTGTTACTGATGCAAACCTTCTGTTACCAGAATCAAAGGAACACAAGATGAATGTTCCATTAATTCATTTGTGGTGAATGACGGTTCAGATTGAAAGTAGTTATTTCCAATTCACTCATGAACAAATGTTTACCCAGCAACATGCAAGCAGAGGGTAAAGGTTGCTAACTTATTTGGTGCAGTGTTCCTTTGCCAAAGGTGACGTTGCCGGGACTATGACCAGGCTGCTGGGAGACCGGAGCAGTGTTGCTGTGTTACCCTGAGACTTGTCGCCCTCACCATGCCCCTCTCACTATGACCAGGCTGCTGGGAGACTGGAGCAGTGTTGCCCTGAGACTTGTCGCCCTCACCATGCCCCTCTCACTATGACCAGGCTGCTGGGAGACTGGAGCAGTGTTGCCCTGAGACTTGCCGCCCTCACCATGCCCCTCTCACTATGGTCCATAAATTCATGTGATAGGAGCAGAATTAGGCTATTCAGCCAATCGAGTCTACTCCGCCATTCAATCATGGCTGATCTATCTTTCCCTCTCAACACCATTCTTCTGCCTTCTCCCCATAACCCCTGACACCCGTACTAATTAAGAATCTATCCACCTTAAAACTATTCTTTGACTTGGCCTCCACAGCCATCTGTGGCAATGAATTCCGCAGATTCACCACCCTCTGACCAAAGAAATTCTTCCTCAACTCCTTTCTAAACGTACGTCCTTTAATTCTCAGGCTATGACCCCTGGTATTAGACTCTCCCACCAGTGGAAACATCCTCTCCACATCCACTCTATCCAGGCCTTTCACTATTTGCTCAGCTTCAATGACGTCCCTCCTCATCCTCCTGAACTCCAGCGAGTACAGGCCCAGCGCCATCAAACTCTCATCACATATTAACCCACTCGTTCCTGGGATCATTCTCGTAAACCTCCTCTTGACCCTCTCCAACGCCAGCACGTCCTTCCTCAGATATGGGGCCCAAAATTGCTCACAATGCTCTAAATGCGGTCTGACCAGTCCCTTATAGAGCCTCAGCATTACATCCCTGTTTTTGTATTCTAGTCCTCTCGATTGCAATCCAGGTCAAGACCCGCTGGGATTGCCAGACAACCAGGTCAGAGCCATGCATCAGCACCCATCAGTCAGCCCCACACAGGGCCACCAGCCCACATTCAGTTAGCAAACCCAGAGGGAAAGTTGTGGATCTGAAATATAACAACAATATCAACAAAAGGCATGGGCGGTATGATGGCACAGCAGTAGAGTTGCTGCCTTATAGTGCTTACAGCGCCAGAGACCCGGGTTCAATCCTGGCCACGGGTGCTGCCTGTGTGGAGTTTGTACGTTCTCCCCGTGACCTGCGTGGGTTTTCTCCAAGATCTTTGGTTTCCTCCCACACTCCAAAGATGTACAGGTTTGTAGGTTAATTGGCTTGGTATAAATGTAAAATTGTCCTGAGTGTGTGCAGGGCAGTGTTAATGTGTGGGGATCGCTGGTCGGTGCAGACTCGGTGGGCCGAAGGGTTTGTTTCCACGCTGTTTCTCCAAGCTAAAGTAAACTAAACTAAACTAAACATTTGGATAGGTACATAGGTAGAAGAGGTTTATAGGAATAAGGGTCAAACGCGGGCAGGTGGGACTAGTGTAGATGGGACATCTGGGTCGGCACGGGTGAGTTGGGCCGAAGGGTCTTTTTCCGTGCTTATTGACTCTAAATCGAGTCAACCCCGCCTTGTCCAGTGATCTGTCTACAGGCAGCCACTGGGTTTAGTACCAGACCCCCCAGGCCCACCCAGACTGTCCGACACTGACTGAGTGGCTACCAGCCATATCAATGTTCAAATACTATTAAAGAACTTTGGACATTTTAAAAATATTTACGTTTAAGAAATAACTTTAATTAAAAACTAAAAAAATGTGCTACTAATTAATGTAAAATATGATAATAAAATGCAAGAGGTAAGCCACATCTAGTTTAGTTCAGTTTACAGATACAGCATTAAAACAGGACCTTCAGCCCACTGAGTCCATGCCGAACATCCATCACCTGTACGCACTAGTTCTATGTTATGCCACTTTCTCATCCACTCCCTACACACTAGGGGCAATTTACAGAGGGCCAATTAACCCACAAACCCGCACGTCTTTGGGATGTGGGAGAAAACCAGAGCACCCGGAGGAAACCCACGCGGTTCTGGGCAGCAGCTTTACCAGAATTAAAGGGCATTCCTTTAGGAAAGAGATGAGCACCTTTAGTCAGAGGGTGGTGAATCTGTGAAATTCATTGCCACAGAAGACTGTGGAGGCCAAGTCATTGGGTATTTTTTAGGCAGCGGCTTTACCGGCTGAGGCACTGTGCTGCCCTTTAGCTACATTGACCTCTTTACTCAGGACGACTGAGCAGATTGTACGAACCAAGCTAACCAAACTCAGAGGTTAGGTTTGCACTTAGAGCAAGTGAAAGTTGGCCAGACAGAGTGAGTGGTAACCTTGTTGTCACTGGTAAGGTTCTTGCTCCAGCACATAGAGGTGGAGCAGGGCACACTCATCGCCTCGGCTCAGTGGTGGAGGTTTCAGATGGCCTTGGAGAATAATTGTTACAGGAAAGCTGCTAAAAGAAGCAGGAGAGGAAATGACAGAGGTTCTGAGCAACATTGGTCAGGCGCTCCGGGTTTCAGGAATGCTGCCGGACTCAGTGGGCCGCCAACCTTGTGTAATTGTTTAAAAGGGATAAACAGTCATTACAGGCCTGGCTGTTTAACGCAGGAAGTGGGGAATTAGTAGATCAGTTCTGAGGGAGAGTACAAACATTATCTTTGGAAAGGCACAGGCTAATCAGGGAAGGTATTTGTTGTGGGGAAGAGTGTGAAACTCGCTTTCAGCAGGTGACAGGGCCGCGAGCTTGGTGTGGTTTATGTGGTCTTTGCCGAGGCATCTGGCGAGCACACGTGAGACAGGCCGGTCAACAACAGAGGGGCGCTGGCTGGATCCACAGGATCAGGAACTACAGAGATGAACGTCAGTGAGTGAGTGGACACAAGGGGTGCTTGCTGATGGGTGTCTTTATCACTGGAACGATTGTTACCACTGGAATCCCCGGGGATCTGTACTCAGTCATAAGTCCATAAGTTCATGTTATAGGAGCAGAATTAGGACATTCGGCCCATCAAATCTATTCTGCCATTGAATCATGGCTGATTCTTATCTCTCCCCCTCAACCCCATTCTCCTGCCTTCTCCCCATAACCCCTGACACCTGTACTAATCAAGAATCCATCTATCTTTAAAAATGGCCTTAAAATTACCCATTGACTTGGCCTCTGCAGTCTTCTGTGGCAATGAATTCCACAGATTCACCAATTTCTGACTAAAGAAATTCCTCCTCATCTCCTTACTAAAGGAACATCCTTTAATTTTAAGGCTATGGTCTCTGGTCCTAGACTCTCCCACTGGTGGAAACATCCTCTCCACATCCACTCTAGCCAGTCCTTGCTATGGCAATATATATTTACATTTACTTGCAAGGGGCATGAAAAATACTGCACAACAGTGGCCACGTGCTCGACAGTGAAGAGCAACTCTTCAGACTGCAGGAGAACTTGGGGTCAACGGGCCATAAGGGAACAAACTTAACTTACTCCAGGGATGTGTGGAAGGTACACGTGGCAAGGGGTGTACAATCAATAGGAGAAGAGTGAGCGGTGTGGGAGAATAGAGGGACTTTGTATGTATGTATACAGATCCTTAGAGGGAGCTGGGCAGGCCAACACTGTGGTTAAAAGAGCATGAGACATGTTACAACACAAGAACAGGGACATTCTGCTAGAACTGTCAAGAAGTAAACCGCACTGGAGGCTTGTGTACAGTTCTGATCACCGCATGTGCCCAGGGTACAAACGATGTTTCCAGCATTGGAAAAATGTCGGTTTGAAGAAATATTGGATGGACAATTTTTTTTCTTTGAAGCAGAGAAGGCTGAGGGGAAACTCCAGCACACTCGATTGCAAGAAGTTTCTTATTGTTTGGTATCTACATCAATGATTTGGAAGCGAAATCTTTATTTCAACACCACCATCTCTTACACCAACTATGCCGACTGTTAATGAGGACAGACATGCAATCCTGCAGTAACTCAGGCAGCATCTCGGGAGAGAAGGAATGGGTGATGTTTCGGGTCGCGACCCTTCTTCAGACTGAAACGTTTCGACCCAAAAAGACACCCATTCCTTCTCTCCAGAGATGCTGCCTGTCCTGCTGAGTTACTCCAGCATTTTGTGCCTACCTTCAGTTTAAACCAGCATCTGCAGTTCCTCCTACACAATCAATGAGGACGTCTATCTCCCACCGCTAAACCGAACCGAACCTCCACATCTACGTCCCAGCACTGCCACTGACATCACACCCACATCTGACCTCACTGCACCGAACCCAACCTCCACAACAAGACCATTCTCTGCATTAAGAGGCCTTTCCACCCATCCAGCATTTACCCAGATTTAAAATATTTGCCTCCTTGAACCCTCAGTAATGGGAATATCTTTCCAATATTTATCTGTCAAAACCCATTGCAATCTTCACCTGAAAACGGTCCTGACCTGAAACGCCACCCATCCTTTCTCTCCAGAGATGCTGCCTGACCCGCTGAGTTACTCCAGAACTTTGTGTCTATCTTCGGTGTACACCAGCATCTGCAGTTCCTTTGTCCAGCATCTGCTTCACATCTCACAGGGATCTCCTGAAGCTATTGATCCAGATGGGGGCGAGTTTCACAGGGACATCCTCAATAACCTGGCCATTCATTCACCTGGCCTGCAGTCTAACTTGCTCTCCACAAAAGCTCACAAAGGATGAGCAAAGAGATGCTGTTGTGTGAGTGAGTGAGTGAGTGAGTGAGTGAGTGAGTGAGTGAGTGAGTGAGTGAGTGAGTGAGTGAGTGAGTGAGTGAGTGAGTGAGTGAGTGAGTGAGTGAGTGAGTGAGTGAGTGAGTGAGTGAGTGAGTGAGTGAGTGAGTGAGTGGTTCACAGACCAGGTTACGTGGATTGTTGGTGATAGGCCAGAGAAAGAGGGGTGGTAGGAAGTCATAGAGTGATACAATGTGGGAACAGGCCCTTCGGCCCAACTCGCCCACACCGTCCAACAATGTTCCCGCTACCCTAGTCCCACTTGCCTGCGCTTGATCCATATCCCTTCAAACCTGTCCTATCCATGCACCTGTCCAACTGTTTCTTAAACGACGGGATAGTCCCAGCCTCAACTACCTCCTCCGGCAGCTTGTTCCACACACCCACCATCCTCTGTGTGAAAAAGTTACCCCTCGGGTTCCTATTAAATCTTTTCTCCTTCACCTTGAACCTATGTCCTCTGGTCCTCGATTCCCCTACTCTGGGTAAAAGACTCTGTGCATCTACCCGATCTATTCCTCTCATGATTTTGTACACCACTACAAGATCACCCCTCATCCTCCTACGCTCCATGGAATAGAGTCCCAGCCTACTCAACCTCTCCCTATAGCTCACACCCTCTAGTCCTGGCAACATCCTTGTAAATCTTTTCTGAACCCTTTCAAGCTTGACAACATTTTTCCAATAACATGGTGCCCAGAACTGAACACAATATTTTAAATGCGGTCTCACCAACGTCTTATACAACAGAATGTTTTCTGCAGTGAGTGATAGTGATCCGGAGCACACTGTAGTTGTGGTGGAAGCACCTTTCACTGGGTCAACGGAGCCCCGCGGCCAGACTCTGGGTCGGCACCGCGGAGACGCCAGCGGTGGACCCAGCGACGGTCGGCCAGGAGTTCGGTGCAGTGATCGATGAGGAGGTCAGTGTGGCACACCAAGACTCTAGCACCAAGCACAGTGCATCGGTACAATGCAGCCGGTGATCGAGGATGGCGGTCATTGAGGGCACCGCGGTAGAGGTCGGGCAGGCGGCTGATGTCGAGGATGGCGCCAGCGTTTGAGGACGGGCCACGTGGGAGCCGGGGGACTCACCGTCTGGAACAAGGGAGGACCCAGCGTAGGGGGACCGCCGTGGGGGGGAGAACAAAGGAGGACCTAGCGCGGGATACTTTGTAACAATGTTCCCAATGTTGGGGGAGTCCAGAATCAGGGACCACAATCAAAGAATAAAGTATTTAAAACTGAGGTGAGAAAAAACTTTTTCACCCAGAGAGTTGTGAATTTGTGGAATTCTCTGCCACAGAAGGCAGTGGAGGTTGAATTCAAAAGAGAGTTAAATAGAGCTCTAGGGGCTAGCAGAATCAAGGGATATGGGGAGAAGGCAGGCACGGGTTACTGATTATGGATGATCAGCCATGATCGCAATGAATCGTGGTGCTGGTTCGAAGGCCAAATGGCCTCCTCCTGCACCTATTTTCTATGTTTTCTATGTTTGTCAGCACCGTTTGTGCGGCGACTCTTTGTATACCTTGGGTGTGCAAAACAAAGAATTTCATTGCAATTTGTCACATGTGACGATAAAGCATCATTCATTCATTCATTCATTCATTCATTCATTCATTCATTCATTCATTCATTCATTCATTCATTCATTTCATCAGAGGTCCCCCACTCGAGGGAGAATCATTTACAGTGTAGCCGGAATCATCAGATGAACAGGGCTGAGTGGACTGATCGACAGAGAGCTAGCATGGACACCCTGGGCCGAAAGGCCACCTTGTGTGCTAGCGAACCTATGATCCTACGATCAATTCGGCTCCCAAAGATGAAACAAAGCAGCAGAACAGGGCACTTGACCCAGCACACCAGGGCTCTAACACCAAGCACAGTGCATCCGATCAATGAGGCTTCAACGAGTCAACGCAGCTAAAGGCTTCTCGATGAATTCAGACAACATTATGTCCTACGAGCAAAGTGGGAGCAGTTTATAACTGGTCTGATGCTCATGTCAGTCTGCACATAATGCTACGTATAACACACAAGATCCCCACACGGAAGAAACAATAATTGTGCAGAATTTATTGCAAATGTTAAGATTGAGAATCACTGGGTGATGCATTCAGTACGTCTTGTTGAGGCATTTGGAGAATCAGAGACTGCAAAGTGTCTGCTTACCCTATTCAACCCTAACTTGGAAATCAGTGAGGTCAAGAACACAATTCTTTCCCTGTAATGGTGAACAACACCAAAGATAATACTAATTGTGTATAAACATCCTCAACTAGATGAAGCAATTAGATGGAGTGGAAATGTTTAAACTAAGTTTCAACCAGGTGTGCCAACTACTTTGACAGGAGAATATCGTTCTGCTCATCCTGTCATCGTAGTGTGCTATAATTTACGATATCACAATGCCAATAGTTTTCAGACTTGAACTCTTGAAATGAGTTTAGTTTAGAGATACCGTGCGGAAACAAGCACTTTGACCCACCGAGTCCATGCCGACCAGTGATCCCCGCACATTAACACGATCCTACACACACTAGGGACAGTTTGACCCACCGAGTCCGTGCCGACCAGTGATCTCTGCATATTAACACGATCCTACACACACTAGGGACAGTTTGCGCTTATACCATGCATTCCAACCCAAGCCAATTAACCTACAAACCTGCGTCTTTGGAGTGTGGGAGGAAACCGAGGATCTCGGAGAAAACCCACGCAGGTCACGGGGGAAACGTACAAACTCCGTACAGACAGCACCTGGAGTCGGGATCGTACCCGGGTCTCTGGCGCTGCATGTGCTGCAAGGCAGCAACTCTAGCGCTGTGCCACCGTTGTTGTGGGGGTAAGTCAGGAGACCATGTGGCAGTTTTCATTGGAGGGTCGGTGGTGTGAGCAGCTTCAGGTTCCTGGGCATGAACATGTCCGCTGACCTGTCCTGGGCCCAGCACAGGGATGTAATCATGAAGGGGGCACGTGCCCACACATCTACTTACTTGGAAGTTTACAAAGATTCAGTACGTCACAAAATACTCCAAAAACATCTACAGATGCAATGTAGGAAATATCCTGACTGCTTCACAGCGGTACGAAAATGCCAACGCACAAGAGGCTGCAGAGAGTGGTGGACTCAGCCCGGTCCAACACAGGCACAGCCCTCTCAGCCCGGTCCATCATGGGCACAGAGCTCCACACCAACTAAACGTCTACACCAGGCGCTCCCTCACCACGGCAGCATCTATCCTCCAGGATCCCCACCATCTGGGCCGTGCCCTCTTCTCACTGCTACCATCTGGCAGGAGGTTTAGTCTAGTTTAGTTTAGAGATACAGCGCAGAAACTGGCCCTTTCGGCCCACTGGGTCCGCGCCGACCAGCAATCCCCGCACATCAACACTTCCTATACCCGAGGGACACTTTTTTATATTTACCAAGCCAATTAACCTACAAACCTGTACGTCTTTGGAGTGTGGGAGGAAACTGAAGATCTCAGAGAAAACCCACGCCGGTCACGGGGAGAACGCACAAACTCCGTACAGACAGCACCCGTAGTCAGGATCGAACCTGGGTCTCTGACGCTGCATTCGCTGTAAGGCAGCAACTCTACCGCTGTGCCTCAACAGAGCTGCAGGTCTAAAAGACAGAAGCCTGAAGCCCCACACCTTCAGGTTCAGGAACAGCTACTTTCCTGCAACCATCAGGTTCTTGAAAGACCCGCATGACCCAACTCCGACCTCAGCAACGGAACACCACAGACATCTTGCACTACCATGGACTTGTTTTCCAATTGGGCATTTTGCACTAAAGTCTTCTTTTCTTTGCACACTTTTTGTTTCCACTGTCCTGTCCAAATTTATGTATAATTTGTTTTTGTATTGGTCTATGTTCCTGTCGGGCTGCTGCAAGCACGATTGTACCCGTACCTCACCAATGCTTGTGCATCTGACAATAAACTCGACTTGAGCTGAAATAGACACTTTGCTACTGACGCATTGTAGCTTGGACTCACACTCAGAGATTGACCTCATCACCCAGCGCAGAGCCCCCTGGAAGCGATCACACACAAAGAGTTACAGAAATCAGCAGCTTCTGCACAGCAGGACAGAACCACGGCACCAGGGACTTCCCAGCTACAACACTCTCCACGGAATTGTGTTCAGCCCTGGGAAAGGCGAAGAATCCACACCGCAGTTATCTCTGGGGTAAAGGGTCACCAGGCTAGTTTGCTATCTTATTTAATGATCCCTTGAACTCAAGTGCTGGTGTAAATAAGATCACAATCGACCGGTTGTTCCAGTGTTTAGTTTAGTATAGTTTAGTTTAGAGATACAGTGTGGAAATAGGCCCTTCGGCCCACTGAGTCCACACCGACCAGCGATCCCCGCACACTAGCACTATCCCACACACACGGGACAATTTTTACAATTTTACCGGACCCAATTAACCTACAAATCTGTGCAGCTTTGGAGTGTGGAAACCAGAGCACCCGGAGAAAAGACCCATGGGAAACGTACAAACTCCATACGGACAGCGCCCGTAGACAGGATCAAACCCGGGTCTCTGGTGCGGTGAGGTGGCAACTCTACCACTGTGCCATCGTGCCAACCCTGAAATATAGTGCTTTGCTTGTGAGGGAACAGAACTGTTTGGAGAACCAGGTTCTCTGAACGTTTAAACATCATTGTTTTCCTTGCCAGCCATGTGACACACATGTTTATTAATCGTGTGTGCCAGAGTTTTTCTGTCTACAAAAGAAACCTTGTTTGCCATCCACAGATAAATTGCACTCATCTGCCAGGCCAGTGACTGATGAGTTCCTCGATGCATTCACGGTGCATCCGTCTCAATTACCATGGAGACCCGGATGTGTACGACGGAAGTGCAGATGCTGGTTTACACCAAGGATAGGCACAAAATACTGGAGTAACTCAGGGCGACAGGCAGCATCTCTGGATAGAAGGAATGGGCGACGTTTTGGGTCGAGACCCTTCTTCAGCCTGGGAGTCTCTCTCAGTCTGAAGAAGGGTCACGACCCGAAACGTCATCCAAGGAGACCTGGATGGTCAGTACATTTATGGGTCAAACGAATTGCTGTCTTGTAATCTAATCTGCTAATCCTTGCATGTGACACATCATGGGTTGTAGAACGTTTCAGCGACTGAGCTAGATTTGACGTTTGGAGAGATCGCCTTCCCCAAACTATCATTGTCACAGGAGCTGGAGTACAGTGTGAACCCATGACTCTACTCCAGCTGGAAGGCGTGCAGGGTGTGAGGTGTCCTGTTACCAGAGCCTTGTGCAACTTGATTTTTACATCTCTCTGTGTCTGATGGTTCTCCAAATTTCCTGTGTGAGCAGAGAATTGTTTAATCTCTGCTGGATCAGTCCGATGAAGGGTCTAGACTCGAAATGTCACCTATTCCTTTTCTCCAGAGTTGCTGCTGAGTTACTCCAGCATTTTGCCTCGATCTTCGGTGTAAAGCAGCATCTGCAGTTCCTTCTTCCACATATTTAATCTCTGTAGTTGTCTCTCCTGGAACATGCCCAGAATGTTGATAGGTACGGAGCTCTGGGGATTGCCTGGAACCAGACCAGTCACGCTGGTTGTATTGCATGTGTTTCAACACATCTGTGCACATTTTAGCTGATGTTCTCTCTCTCTCAACATCAAATCTAGTTCAGTGCTGAGACGTTCTCCATCCCATGATGTGTCACATGTAAGGATTGGCGGATTAGATTACAACACAGCAATTCCTTTAGCCCATGAATAGACTAATCATCCAGGTTTAGTTTAGTTTAGTTTAGAGAAACAGCGCGGAAACAGGCCTGGTCAGTCTACTGAGTCAGCGATCCCTGCACATTAACACTGCCCTACACACACTAGGGACAATTTACATTTATACCAAACCAATTAACTTGCAAACCTATCTTTGGAGTGTGGGGGAGGAAACCGCAGATCAAGGAGAAAACTCACAGGGAGAATGTACAAGCTCCATAGAGATAAGCACCCATAGTCATGGTCAAACCTGGGTCTCTGGCGCTGTAAGGCAGTAGTTCTACCACTGCACGAACATGCACATGATCAACCTGCAGTGATCACCACTGAACAGAAACCACACCAGTCATGTACGTACATCCCCGACTTTTGCTTCCAGATGAAAGAAGTTCAGGTGTAATGGGGAGAAGGCAGGAGAATGGGGTAAGGAGGGAGAGATAGATCAGCCATAATTGAATGGAGTAGTAGACTGGATGGGCCGAGTGGCCTAATTCTGCTCCTATCACTTATGATCTTACAAAGAGCAAACCGAACACTGGATAGAGAAGGAAATGGAGGGTGATGGTGGAAGGTTGTTCTACGCACTGCAGGCCTGTGATTTGTGAGTGACTCATGGATCAGTGCTGGGCCCATTGCTGTTTGTGGTTTATATGACGATGTGGATGAGAGGTTGGAACGATGGTGCAGAATCACAAGCTGAAATCCCACCATTTCAGCAGGGAAAATGACACCCAATCAATCCAGTAAAAAGCCTGGAATAGAAACCTAGTGGCAATAGTGGTGAGTGTCAAGATATCTTAATTCACTTCTGGTTCACACATGCCCTTTGGGGAGAAGGTTTCTCACGCTGCATGTGCACTACCCTGGGAAATCAGCCAGCAGGTCACTCATCCCAAGTATGCCCAGGGAAGGGTGGAGAAATAAAATAAAGATGTAACATGCTTTGTGAAAGTATTGGATCCATCTCATGTTGTTATCTCTTGGATGTAGCTAGCACAGTAGTTTGGGTACACCTATTACAGTGGCTTGGATATAGCTGGCACAGTGGCTTGGAAATAGCTAAGATAGTACCTTGGATATAGCTGGCAGAGTAATTTGGATATAGCTTGCACTGTAGTTTGGGAATAGCTGGCACAGTGGCTTGCATATAGCTGCACGACTGCAAATCTAGATTGTCAAATTGCCTTTCATACGTGACGAAAGATGTTTATGTAAAAGCTCGTGGAATTACAAGCGTTGACAGAGGATTGGTCAATGTATCGGAGTACGAGAGCAGGAATAACTGGGCCTCTTCCAGGGATATTCAGACAGATCCTGGTTTCTCTCCTTCTTCAATCCACCCACATATCCCTTGTTTTCCCAAGTTGCCCAGAATCTATAAGTCCAGCTGGAAGTTCGTTCTAAGGCCCAGTATCCACAATCTCTGGAGCAGAGAATTCCAATGGTTTAGAACCTTTGAGTGAGGAGATTTATCTTTGCTTCGAAGCTTCTGACAGGTGATTCCTCCCACATCGTAGGAAGCTGAGCAGCCAAGCGGAGTATTGGCGTATGGTGGTCAGGTTACTGGGCTGGCAGCCAAGCGGAGTATGGGCGTATGGTGGTCAGGTTACTGGGCTGGCAGCCAAGCAGAGTATGGGCCTATGGTGGTCAGGTTACTGGGCTGGCAGCCAAGCAGAGTATGGGCCTATGGTGGTCAGGTTACTGGGCTGGCAGCCAACAGCACGGCAGCAAGGGGATTACATTAAATCTGGAATAGGAACTATCTCCAGTGACGGTGACCATGAAAAGACTGGATTGTTGCAAATACCATCTGGTTCCCTCATTTCTGTCAGAGAATGAATTGTACTGCTTTTACCACAGCCTGGTCAGGACTCAGAATGTCACCTATCCATGTTCTCCAGGGATGCTGCCTGACTTGCTGAGTTACTCCAGCACTTTGTGTCTTTTTTGGTAAACCAGTCTCTGCAGTTCCTTGCGTCTTCAGACCCACCCATGTGGTGGTCCCTTAACAACCTCCTTGTGTGAGGGAAACTGTGAATGGACCGCTCATTACTTGAGGGAATAAAAACAAAAAAACCTATATCCATGAAATGCAGTGTAATAATAACCAGGTAATTTATTTTAGTAGTGTCTTAGAGTAATTTAGCACAGAAACAGGCCCTTTGGCCCAACTCATTCATGCCAACCAAGATGCCCCATCTGATAGTCCCACCTGCCCATGTTTGGACCTTATCCCTCTAAACCTATCCTATCCATGTACCTGTCCAAATGTCTTGTGAAAAGGTTGCCTCAGATTCCTATTATATCTTTCCCCTCTCATCTTAAATCTACCCTCACATAAACTCACCCTCCAATCTTAAGGTCTTGATTCCCCTATCCTGAGAAAAAGACTCTGTACAATCACTTTATCTACTCCTCTCATGAGATTAACCCTCATTCTCCTGCGCTCCAGGGAATTAAGAAATGTTTCAGGTCGGGCAGCATCCATGGAGAGAGAAACATCGAGCTTCATGTTTCGGGTCAACGACCTTTCATCAGATTTGCAGCTGTTTAGATTTTGGATTCTCTGTTGCAGTGAGATTGGTTGAAGGTAAATTGTGGTGAGGACCCCGAGGAACTCTCTGCATTTTCAGTACTGCCCCAAATGGGGGCAATCGCTTCAGGGGAGAGGCTTTGTTCAATAGCTCATCTGTCTATCGGTACTGACATTGCCTCAGTCCCTCAGCCCTGCAGGTCAACGTCAGTCTAAACAGTGTCCAATCTTTGGAGTAACCCATTCACTCTGTGATTCAGAGGTGAGTTTGCATTGGTTGAGCCACTAAGTTATCATGATCGACGCTCCAACCATGACCTGCAGGCTTTAACATCAAGGAGCTCGCAGTCTCAGGTTAAGACCGTTCGGGAGCTCCAAGCCGCACGACGTTCGACAAGCCCCGACCCGGGGTAGATCGTCCCCCTCGATGCAGGAGCTTCATCGCTCCGACGAGGAAGGCCGACCGGCGGCTACGGGAGTCAAGATCGTCCCGTCAACGGAAGGTTCGAGGCCCCCGACTGCGGGAGGACAAAGAAGGGAGAGATTTACCTTTTTTTTGCCTTCCATCACAGTGAGGAATGTGGAGGAGTCACTGTGGTGGATGTTTATGTTAAAATGTATTTTGTGTGTCTTGTTGCTTTTTATTGTTTTGGCTGTATGGCAAATGACATTTCTCGTATGTTGCAAAACATACTTGGCTAATAAAGTATGATTGTGATTGTGATCATGATTGATTGATTGTACCTGTGTCAGCTAACATCAAAAACAGCAGCATGAAACGTATGGTTTGGTTGTTTTCAGGGTGTGAGTTAAGACACTACTAGTTTTTAGACAGAACACTACAGCACAGGAACAGGCCCTTCGGCCCACAATGTCCGCGTTGAACATGATGCCAAGTTAAACTAACCTCCTCTGCCTGCTCGTGATCCATACCCCTCCATTCCCTGCATATCCATGTACCTGTCTAGAGCCTTATAAACTCCACTTTCATATCTGCCTCCACCGTCAATGGCAGGTAATGTCTGAGGAGAAAGAAGCTCATTTGAAGTGAACCCACGTGGGTGGCAGAGAGACCAGCCCTGAGGGACACAATGTGCGTGACAATCGTGGAACAATGTTGGTGACAATCGTGGAACAATGTTGGGGACAATGATGGGGACCATGTTGGTGACAATGGTGGGACAATGTTGGTGACAATGACGGTGACAATGGTGGAACAATGTCGGTGACAATGACGGTGACAATGACGGTGACAATGGTGGGACAATGTTGGTGACAATGTTGTGACAATGGTGGGACAATGGTGGTGACAATGTTGTGACAATGTTGTGACAATGGTGGTGACAATGTTGTGACAATGGTGGGACAATGGTGGAACAATGTTGGTGACAATGGTGGGACATTGTTGGTGACAATGTTGGTGATAATTGTGTGACAATGGTGGGACAATGTTGGTGATAATGGTGTGACAATGGTGGGACAATGTTGGTGACAATGGTGGAATAATGTTGGTGACAATGTCGGTGACAATGTTGGTGAGAATGTTGGTGACAATGGTGGGCCAATGTTGGTAACAATAGTGGGACAATGTTGGTGACAATGGTGGGACAATGTTGGTGACAATGTCGGTGACAATATTGGTGACAATGTTGGTGACAATGGTGGGCCAATGTTGGTTACAATGTTGGTGTCAATGGTGGGACAATATTGGTGAGAATGTTGGTGACAATGGTGGGACAATGTTGGTAAGGTCTGACGTAAGGTCTGAACCTGCCACCTGGAGGATGACAGCAGAAGTACACCAGCTCCGTTGGTGAGACACAATTAGACAGACCTCCAGCTCCATTGGTGAGACCAGATTGGACGGTGTTGCAACCATGGACAGATGGGATTGGACAGGGTTCTGGACCTAGTGAGATGGGATTGGATGGTGCTCCAGCTCCAGAGACATATACGGTCAGGTTTCATTTATTCTGCGTGACTGTGTACAGTTATATGTACTCGAGTACAGGCTCTGTTAAACCTGAAGACTCCAGTCTGAAGGAGGGTCTCGACCCAAAACGTTACCCATTCCTTCTCTCCAGAGATGTTGCCTGTCCCGCTGAGTTACTCCAGCTTTTTGTGTCTATCTACTTTTCAGTGTTATCCTGATATCCTTCCATTCTGTTAACGAGCTATTTCAAATATCAATGGACAAGATGCTCTCAGTAAAAATGATCAATTCACAATTTTTATCCCCCCTCTCGCCACAGATGAATCACCTAATTCAATAGTTCAATTGTGCTTTATTTGTCACATGTGCAACCGCACAGTGAAATTCGTTGTGCATATATTACACGTGCAGGCACTGCCATTATTCAAGTCCAGTGGCGACTCGGCCTGCACGGTTGATGTCCGCACGGGCGAGACGGGACGGCTTGCCGATAGAGTTCTGCCCAGTTCTTGCTTTCGGCCAGGTTTCTGGACCCGCTGGACCCGCTGAGACCGTGGTAGGAGCCGGGCCTACCAGGCGGGTCCCACGAGCTCGGTCCGCGCGTGCGAGACGGGACGGCTTGCCGATAGAGTTCTGCCCAGTTCTTGCCGGGAGCGTCTTAATCCCCTTTCCCAGGTACGGCATGTGCAAAGCACTGGGACGGGAGCAGACCATTCAATCCTCTCTGTCACACACTCTGTCATTCTCTGATTCTCACTTGATCCGTATCGTCACTCTCTTTGTCATTTATTCCTTAATGATCGGATTCTCTGAAACGGTGGTGCAGCGGGTAGAACCGCTGCCTCACAGCGACAGACACCTGGGTTAGATCCTGATTAGCTGAGGACTCACCCATGATGGGTAAATGAACTATCTCATCACGGACTGAGCTGACGGAGATGCCAGGTGCTGATTCACCGCACTGACCTGTGACATGGAGATCACATCTTCAACACACCGCTGTACGATTTGTTCATGAGGTACCATTTGGTTGTAATGTAAATTGCATTTCATGTATCAACATCCCCATTTCCTCTTTATGTGCTGGAGACTTGTCGGTGAAAGGGTTCACGGATAATGATGGCAAATTGTATTTGAAATGTTAACCTGCCTTCTACTTTCGGAAGCTGATAGTTGTGCCCTCTGAGCAGCTCGATTGAGATAAAGCGCAATAGGTGAGAACCCTGCAACTTCTGCACCACCACAACACCTGCAACCTTGCAACCTCTACAGCACCACAGCCTCCACAACACCGCAAAGCACGCAACCCTGCAACCACTGCAATACTGACATGTTTGCAACGCTGCAACCTCTGCAACACCACAATGTCTGCACCACTGCAACATCAGCACCAATGCAGCATCAGCACCATTGTAACATCAGCAACACTGCAGCACCCGTGATCTACAGTAGGTGGCAGACCTGGGCAACATTCAGTCCATTAAATGACCGGAGTTCAGCAACAGTGGGAACTGGGGCTGCAGTTTGCAGATGATCTGCTGTACAATGATGGGACGGGATGGCGCGTAGTGGTGGTCACAAGCTGCTGGGTTCTCAGGGAACAGTGATAAACCCGTGATGATGGGCAAGGGGGACTAGTGAAGGCACAACAGACATGCCTGTCACTGCAGGGCGGCAGGGAGAGCGGGGAAGATGCAAGGACTGAAACCCTCCCAAACCATCATTCTTTCCCTTATTAGGCATTATCTAAATGTCATCTTCTGATATAACTCAGACATGCAGTGAAAGCAATGCAAACATTTTAAAGATTAAGCCTTCTCTTGCTTATTTCATACACAGCATTAAAGGCTTTCTTTACAACTGGACACAAAGTGCTGAAGTAACTCAGCGGGACAGGCAGCATCACTGGAGTGAAGGAATGGGTGGCGTTTCGGGTCGAGACCCTTTTTTAGATGGTCTCGACCCAAAACATCACCCATTCCTCTCCTGAGATGTTGCCTGTCCTGCTGAGTTACTCCAGCCCTTTGTGTCTATCTTTGGTGTAAATCAGCATCTGCAGTTTCTTCCCACACATCAAGTCTGATAGAGTTCTACTGTAGGTATGTTCCAGTCAATCTTTCCCATGCTCTCTCTGGACAAACAGAACATGATTGTTAACCACTTATTAAGCTCACCAGTGGCTGAGAGGGAAGGATCTGAGTGTTGGCAGGGTTGTTCATATTATAAATAGGAACATAAAATACTTCACTTCCATGGATTGTTGAGATGCAAAAACGTTTCACACTGAACACCAACAACTTGCATTTTACTCAGTGAAATCTGGACAAACATTTGTCCTCCTGATTTGAAGTAAAAATCAACAAGACAATTGTTTCCAGCTCTTTCGTACATGACTGTAACATTCCAGCAAAGAAGCAAACAAGAGCTTTAACGATTCCCCTACTACACAGATGCAATAGTTAGTCAGGTGAAGGTGTGGCGGCAGAGGATTAGTGCTCAGGTAACATTATAGCAATATTTTAAAAGAGGAAGTGGAACCTATCCAAGGAACTATAGACGTCAGTTGGACAATGGCAGTGGGTAGTACTGAGAACTCCTGCAGGACAGAAACTAAATGATTCTTGATTAGTGCGGGTGTCAGGGGTTATGGGGAGAAGGCAGGAGAATGGGGTTAGGAGGGAAAGATGGATCAGCCATGATTGAATGGCGGAGTAGACTGAATGGCCTGATTCTGCTCCTGGCACTGAAGGCCTTATGGCTTATGACCAAAAGTATAACAGCAAATAGTGGATTTCAAAAATGAACTGATCCCTTTGTTGGTTAATTTGTGATCTATGTTGAAGCGGTAACAGGGAGAAGACAAGATTAGTACAATAATTTAAATACATTGAGGTTCCTAACAGACCCATGCAAACCAGCAGGCAATAGATTGATGTACAAATTCAGAACATGCACTGCGGATGGTGGCAGATCTAGAGGACAGAAGGCAGAGAGCGGCACGGTGGCGCAACGGTAGAGTTGCTGCCTTGCAGCGCCAGAGACCCGGCTTCCATCCTGACTGCAGGTGCTGTCTGTATGGAGTTTGTACGTTCTCCCCGTGACCACGTGGGTGTTCTCCAGGTGCTCTGGTTTCCTCCCACACTCCAAAGACTTTCAGGTTTGTAGGTTAATTGGCTTGGTATAATTTTAGATTGTCCCTAGTGTGTGTAGGATAGTGTTACTGTACGGGGATCACTGGTCGGCGTGGACTCGGTGGGCCGAGCGGCCTATTTCTGCGCTGAATCTCTAAACTAAACTAAACGAAGCTGGGGAAGGAGCAACAAATTTTTGACTTTTTATCTGGAGGTAGACCCGGGATTTCTGTTCACTGATAAAACTTCTTACCAGCAATAAATGTCATCTCCACAGATTTACATTTGCATCCCTTTGTTTTAAAGGTAACACCAATGGCTTCAAACTACTTCAAACAGTCACCAGTTTGTGGGAATTACCGTCAGGGCTGGTGGTAAGACTGGGAGAGGAAACACAGAGGCAAGGGGTGTAAAAGTGCCCACCATATCACCAGAGGAAATGAATTAGTTTGACAAAATAATTAAGGTCTTATCTAAGCTGTAAGTAATGTTACACATTTTAATTTAATTGTGCACTAAATGAGATTGAAAGTTAATTCATGAGTGGTTTTTTTAAACCAAAAATACCCAATTCTGTCGTACGCAAATAGAAAAAAAAAAAGGCCTGAAATTGAACTAAAATAAAAGATTCAAGTCGAGAGGGTGATTACTGAGAACGATCAGAAATGGGAAGTGGATGTGGCAGGGATTGCTGCAGGGATCCTTGTTCACATGTCACTCATGATTTACATTCCGGAATCAACAATGCAAATTCTAAATTTGCAAAGAATATAAAACTGGGAAGAGTAGTCAATACCAGGAGGTCCACTACAAAATATAAGACATTAATAAATTCATATACAGGGTATATAATCAGTAAATGGTTTTCAACAAACATATCTACATTTTGCTGAGAAAAGTAAGACGCTGCATATTATTGGAAAATAAGTATCTAAATACACAAGAGGTGTGAATGGGGCTGAAGTTACAACATAAATGGCGGCACGGTGGCGCAGCGGTAGAGTTGCTGCCCTACAGCTCCGGAGACCCAGGTTCCATCCTGACTACAGGTGCTGTCTGTACGGAGTTTGTATGTTCTCCCTGTGACTGCATGGGGTTTCCCCGGGTACTCTGGTTTCCCCCCACACTCCAAAGACGTACAGGTTTGTAGGTTAATTGGCTTTGTTAAAAATTGTAAAATGTCTCTCGTGTGTAGGATGGTGTTAGTGTGCGGGGATCGCTGGTCAGCGTGGACTCGGTGGCACGAAGAACTTGTTTCCATGCTGTATCTCTAAACTAAACTAAACGAAACAAATCAACGGTGCATCGCACTGAAAGGAAAGTCCCAGTGGGGCTTGTTTCTAGACGGGCAGAGTTAAAAGGCAGGGCATTGTTGTAAATAAGTTGGAGAGTCTGAAGAGTCCCGACCCGAAACATCACCTGTCCATGTTGTCCAGAGATGCTGCCTGACCCCCTGAGTTACTCCGGCACTTTGTATCCTTTCCCTCGCGGTATACATATTGAATCTGGTTAGATCACCATTGGACATTGAGCACAGATCTGGTTGCCATAATTATAAGTCCACAGAAGACCGGGGATGATGCAAGAATAAGGTACAAGGTTCCATTTATCAGTATCTTGAAGGAGGTAATTGATTGTAATGAATTTGCACGTGGTACAATCTCAGTGTATAGAGAGAATATACAGTAAAACCCAATGTCCCTTCAAAGCACAATGCTCCGTTTATGGAACTGTACCTGCCCCGTCGTGTCAAACCATGAACAGGTTGTCAAAACAGCAACACATTGCTCTCTGCTTCCAAAATGCGATTCGTTTGACTTCAATGGCACACATTAGCAAGGCAGGGTACAAGGTGCTGATTCCACCACATTAGGTGAAGCTCCAGCCGACTATTGCCTCTGCTCACTGAATGAACAGTGTTAAGAGTTGCCTCCTACCTCACTGATTAGGGATTACCTCCACGATTCATCTATCCATAATTTTAGTTGAATTTGATTTGGAGATGTAGCATGGAAACAGGCTGCTTGGCACACCGAGTCCATGCTGACCATCGATCACCCATACACACTAGTTCGATGTTGTCCCACTTTCTCGTCCACTGTACACACACTAAGGGCAACTTACAGAGAGACCAATTAACCTACAAACCCGCATGTCTTTGGGATGAACGAGGAAGCCAGAGCACCTGGAGGAAACCCACATGGTCACAGGAAGAACGTGCAAAATCTGCACACACACCACCCAAGGTCAGGATTGAACCCAAGCCTCTGGCGCTGTGAGTCAACAGGTCTATCAGTTGCGCCACTGTGCAGCCCATTTGCATTGTTTCTAATGACGCACAGTGAGGCCCAGAGAAGGTGTGACTGAAACTCCAGCATTTTGTGTCTAGTGCTGGAGTAACTCAGCGGCTCAGGCAGCATCCCCAGAGAACATGGATAGGTGTCGTTCTGGGTCATAGAACCTTCGACCCAGCACCGCCATTCAATGTGATCAAGGCTGATCATCCAAAATCAGTGTCCCGTTCCTGCTTTCCCCCCATATCCCTTGATTCCCTTAGCCCTAAGAGCTAAGTTGAACTCTCTCTTGAAAACATCTAGTGAATTACCCTCCACTGCCTTCTGTGGCAGAGAATTCCACAGATTCACAACTCTCTGGGTGAAAAGGTTTTTCCTCATCTCAGTCCTAAATGGCCTTCCCATTATTCTTAAACTGTGACCCCTGGTTCTGGACTCCCTGAACATTGGGAACATTTTTCCTGTATCTAGCCTGTCAAATCCCTTAAGAATTTTACATGTTTCCATACGATTCCCTCTCATCCTTCTAAATACCAGTGAATATAAGCCCAGTCGATTCTTTCTTTTATCATATGTCAGTCCTGCCATCCCAGGAATTAACCTGGTGAACCTACGCTGCATTCCCTCAATAGCATGAATGTCTTTCCTCAAATTAGGAGACCAGGGTCAGGGCCCTTCTTCAAACTGATTCTGTAGGCCGTTGCCTGGAGTCTGATGCACGATGGTATGAAGAAGGAACAGTTATATTTGTTGCATGGATGTACATTGGACTCATCTACAATGGCATTCTTTAATCAATGCTACAGTATGAAAGAAAACAGGTAATATTACCCCCAAATCTCAAATTAACCATCATTTACCAGCTTCTCACTACTTCCCTTATTCTCCCAAGTTCAGACTGTGGGTCATATAATGAACGTGAATTTCAATTTATCATATCATATCATATCATATATATACAGCCGGAAACAGGCCTTTTCGGCCCTACAAGTCCGTGCCGCCCAGCGATCCCCGTACATTAACACTATCCTACACTAGGGACAATTTTTACATTTACCCAGCCAATTAACTTACATACCTGTACGTCTTTGGAGTGTGGGAGGAAACCGAAGATCTCGGAGAAAACCCACGCAGGTCACGGGGAGAACGTACAAACTCCTTACAGTGCAGCACCCGTAGTCAGGATCGAACCTGAGTCTCCGGCGTTGCATTCGCTGCATTCGCTGTAAAGCAGCAACTCTACCGCTGCGCTACCGTGCCGCCCAAACTCAAAGCATAAACACAAGTGTAAAGAACATTTCCATTTTGAGAATTCCTTTCACTGGACAAGGTTGTCCTAAAATGTCTCACAACCAATGATGTAACGGCAGGAACATCGACAGCCGATCTGTGCACCTCAAACCCATAAAAACTGTACATTTATTTTGACTAAATCATTAGTTTTAGTGAGGGGAAATAAAAGACACAAAGTGCTGGAGTACCTCAGCAGGCCAGGCAGCATCTCTGGAGAACATGGATAGGTGACATTTTGGGTTGGGACCCTTCTTCAGACTGACTGAAACGTTACCTATCCATCTCCTCCACAGATGCTGCCTGACCGCTGAGTTATTCCTTTTGTTCAAGGTGTTTTACCAGTTTAATATCACACTCTCTTGACTAGTGCCATTCTCAGAACAATATGCAGCAGTACCAATGCAGCAAGCTTCCAATTACTTCCAATCTTCCATTCCTTCTCTCCAGAGATGCTGCCTTTCCCACTGAATTACTCCAGCATTTTGTGCTTATCTTCGGTGTAAACCAGCATCTGCAGTTCCTTCCTGTATGCTTCCAATTTTCCATATCTAGTTACTGCAACACCACAAGGAATTAAGCAGCAGCGAGAAATAAATCAGACCTTTGGTGACCAGTTAATACAAGTGTTAAACATATAATACAGGGAAGGTTGGTTATGTTGTGAATTGGCAACAAAATGTGATTGTTCAGGTCATGCGGAATGGAAACAAACACTTGTAATCCTGGTAGTGGACTCATTATGATGATAAAACGGTAATTGTTGGAGCTTAATCGTGAGCTGTGTGTTGAAAACATCAAGGAACACTATCCATCATTTTCTGATTGTTAGAATTAATTTTTAATTTAAATTAACAATGCAAAGTGAGGGTTTTGTTCTTGGTTGATAATTATTTCAAGTAATCCAAAGTACATTATTACCAGCTTGGAGCTTGGTGCATTAGCAAATGTAACAAAGGTAGTGTGCTGTTTATCTATGTTATAGATAATTGAGCTACCTTTGGTCGTGGCAGCAGTGGATCTAATTCTCTCCACACGTAACCTTGTCTGCCCATTCCCTCCACAGATGCTGCCGGATCTACTGAGTTCCTCCAGCACACTGTGATGTGCAAAGACAACAGCTTGTGACATGATCAAAACTTAATCATTTTAAAGTAGAAACTGCTGCAGCAAAGATGCAATCATCAAAGTTAATGAACACAATTACTTCTGCTAATTGGAATTAAAACTGATACACGAACTGAGTTGAGAAGCCGCATTTGGAACGACTAAATCCAAGGCTGACAAACAAGATGTTGCAGCTGGCTGTGGAGAGAGGACCACTTCACTGCCTAAACCAATGTCACGGATGTCCAAATCATATGCAGCTACATTAGAACAAACAGAAAGACCAACAGGAGTGGAACTGGTTGGAGAAAAGTAGTGTGGTGAATCTGTGGAATTCATTGCCACAGGCGGCTGTGGAGGCCAAGTCAATGGCTATTTTTAAGGCAGAGATAGATAGATTCTTGATTAGTACGGGTGTCAGGGGTTATGGAGCGAAGGCAGGAGAATAAGGTTAAGAGGAAAAGATAGATCAGCCATGATTGAATGACGGAGTAGAATTGGTGGGCCGAATGGCCTAATTCTGCTCCTCTCACTTATGAACTTTAAACAAAGAACTGCAGATGCTGGTTAATACATAAAAGATGTCAAAGTGTTGGAGTAATTCAGCGGGTCAGGCAGCATCTCTTGAGAACATGGGTAGGTTAAGTTTTGGGTCAAGAACCTTCGTCACCTTTCCATGTTTTCCAGAGATGCTGCCCGACTTTTTGTGGATAAAAGTAGAATTGATTTTTAAAATACTGGGAAGTTAGCAACACTTTAATTTGACTGAGAAACCAAGATGTAATGAAGGCAACAGAAGACTAAGCATTGTCAAAGGCCAGAGAATTATATATCACACCACAAAAATTAAAGAGAATAAATTCAAGTTTATCTGACCAATAATGTTTTCGGTGCAATCAAGAAATTGGTACTTTTTTTCATTCTACTTGGTCCTGTTCAAAAATACAACCTTTTTGGACAAACTTAAGAAGTTTTTTAGAACAGATTATCGGAATACAACTTCCAGACAACCCAAGATTTTTGTTATTGGGTGATGGTGAAGGAATAAGACCACAACTTAAAATGAATAAATATCAGAAAGAATTTATAAAAATTGCATTAGCAGTAGCCAAAAAAACTATCGCAGTTACTTGGAAATCTGATTCCTATTTAAGTATGGACCTTCGGAATAATGAAATTTCTAACTGTATCCCACTTGAAAAAATTACTTATAATTTAAGGAACAAATATGATACTTTTTTTAAATATCTGGCGTCCTTATCTACAAAAGAGGGGCCTATATATATATAGAAGAATTGTTCATATTCACAATGGTTCTTTTGGGAGAGATGTACATATATATACAGTTTATTCTGTTTGGAATTCCATGGGGCGTGTGCAGGACCCCCAACACCCAGGCAGTCTTTAATCTTTTTTTCTTTTCTTCTTTTTTTCTTATTTGGGGTTAATATAAGGGGGGTGGGGGGAAGGGTGGGAGGGTTTGTTTTCTAAAAAGTTCTGTAAAAAATAAAAACAAATAAATAAAAAAATAAAATAAAAAAAAGGCCAGAGATGGAGAGTGTCAGGAAGGACCATTCCACTGAAAGGTGACAAAGAAATGCAGGCTGATGTTTGTTCCTACTGAATTCCAAAGAGGTAACACTCCGATTTATGATGCTGCCCGACTTGCTGATTTACTCCAGCAATTTTTTGTAAACCAGCATCTGCAGTTCCTTAAAAGAATCAGGCTTCTTATTACAGGTGTAGGAAGGAACTGCAAATGCTGGTTTACACTGAAGATAGACCCAAAATGCTGGAGTAACTCAGCGGGACAGGCTGCATCTCTGGAGAGAAGGAATGGGTGACGTTTCGGGTCGAGACCCTTCTATTACAGGCCTCCACAGACCACTAATCAAGGTTAGAACGGCTTTTAATACAGAGGAGCAGTTTCAGCTGAAATTTATCACCAAAGTGACCTTCACCTCAACATGGAAATGAAATAATGAAAGAAAAATTATTTTTAAAAGAGTCTGCAAATTTGTGGACCACAACTGTAAATGAGTGAAATGCGGTTATTTGTTTGCAGCTAAAAAGGTGAAAATAAACAGAATTGTGGCTCCATTTATTTTCTGTAAGAATATTTTTCATGAAAATCATGCCGTTTTATAACTGCATTTAGCAGCAGAAGGGATCGTATTGGCTATGGTTTTCCTCAGTCGCAGTCAAAAGTGTAATCTTTGACATACTGACATCATGCATGCTCTCATGAATAATGAAAGCTATTGACATAAAATGCAAAGTGAAAACCAACAAGGTCTCACACAGATCAAATGTTTTTTTTCCAATGAATGGTTATAGTGCTACTCTTTGGGCCAAGTTTTGCTGGAGAAATGGCACAGAGTTCAAACCTCTGATGGGGCAGATCACACCATGACTTCCAGGGACTGTGTGGATGGAGGCAAAATCATTGACTCCTGTCTGAGTTAGCTTGTTCTCAAAGCTGCATCCAACATTATCTTGTGTGTAGGAAGGAACTGTAGATGCTGGTTTAAATCGAAGATAGACACAAAATGCTGGTGTAATTTAGCGGGACAGGCAACATCTCTGGAGAGAAGGAATGTGTGACGTCTCAGGGCGAGACCCTTCTTCAGTATGAATGCAACATCTCTAAGTTTGCGGATGACACGAAGCTGGGTGGCAGTGTTAGCTGCGAGGAGGATGCTAGGAGGCTGCAGAGTGACTTGGATAGATTAGGCGAGTGGGCAAATGCATGGCAGATGCAATATAATGTGGATAAATGTGAGGTTATCCACTTTGGCGGCAAGAACAGGAAAGCAGAGTATTACCTGAATGGTGACCGATTGGGAGAAGGGGAGATGCAATGTGACCTGGGTGTCATGGTGCACCAGTCATTGAAAGCAAGCATGCAGGTGCAGCAGGCAGTGAAGAAAGCGAATGGTATGTTGGCATTCATAGCAAGAGGATTTGAGTTTAGGAGCAGGGAGGTTCTGCTGCAGTTGTACAGGGACTTGGTGAGACCGCACCTGGAATATTGTGTGCAGTTTTGGTCTCCTAACCTGAGGAAAGACGTTCTTGCCTTAGAGGGAGTACAGAGAAGGTTCACCAGATTGATCCCTGGGATGGCGGGACTTTCATATGAGGAAAGACTGGATAGACTGGGCTTGTACTCGCTGGAATTTAGAAGACTGAGGGGGGATCTTATAGAAACATATAAAATTCTTAAGGGGTTGGAGAGGCGAGATGCGGGAAGATTGTTCCCGATGTTGGGGGAGTCCAGAACCAGGGGTCACAGCTTAAGGATAAGGGGGAAGTCTTTTAGGACCGAGATGAGAAAACATTTCTTCACACAGAGTGGTGAGTCTGTGGAATTCTCTGCCACAGAAGGTAGTTGAGGCCAGTTCATTGGCTATATTTAAGAGGGAGTTAGATGTGGCCCTTTTTGCTAAAGGGATCAGGGGGTATGGAGAGAAGGCAGGTACAGGCTACTGAGCTGGATGATCAGCCATGATCATATTGAATGGCAGTGCAGGCTCGAAGGGCCAAATGGCCTACTCCTGCACCTATTTTTGTATGTTTCTATGTTTCTATGTCCCGCTGAGTTACTCCAGTATTTTGTGTCTATATCCAATATTATTTCGTCAGGGGATGCAATTTTAAAGTAACAACATAATTGATTTACTTAATCCCCAGTCAACAAAGTCAGAGATTGTCAGAGAATGATATATTTATATCATTCAGATATAAATAATCTGCCCACAGCATGATAAATTTTATTTACGGTCATGCAAAGCTCCTGAAAATCAATCTCACTTCTTCACATTGTAACTATTGGCGAAGATTCAAAGATAAGTGAAGTTGTTTAAACATATTTTCTTTATTGTCATTGTTTTCCCCTATTTTCCAGCCTCTGAGTTGACATGAAACAAATGACCAGGCAGCCACTTTGAGCTCATACTTCACATGCCCCACTAACAGAAGATAGACACAAAAAGCTGGAGTAACTCAACGAGTTAAACAGCACCTCTGGGGAAAAGGAATGGGTGACGTTTCGGGTCGAGACCCTCTTGAGACGTCACCTATTCCTTTTCGTCAGAGATGCTGCCTGACCCGCTGAGTTACTCCAGCTTTTTGTGTCTATTTTCAGTTTAAACCAGCATCTGCAGTTCCTTCCGACACATTTTGTCTGCTCCGCTAACACCCTGACTCAGGGACGCATGATCCCCCACACCTTCGGATCACCTGTGCACTACTGGTTCTTGGTATCTCAGAAAAACTATCCTCAGAATGTCATGGGATGTGTAAAGTGATGAATGGTTGTCACCATCTGCTTCTCATTGGGAAAAAGTCCGGCCCAAAACCATTTAAATGACTGTCTGAAGAAGGGTCTCGACCCGAAACGTCACCCATTCCTTCTCTCCAGAGATGCTGCCTGACCTGCTGAGTTACTCCAGCTTTTTGTGTCTATCTTCCATTTAAAAGATGGTTCGGCTTTGCTCTGTCAGGTCTTCAAAAGCCCAGGGCCCACATCTGGTGCTGCAAATCAATGTGTGTCCCACTAGAGTAAGTGAACAAACCCAATGATATGCTTTCAAAATCCCTAAACATTTCAGTCCTTCTTTCAAGAATTAATTTAAAAGCAAGGAACTGCAGATGCTGGTTTCCAAAAAAAAGACACAGCGCTGGAGTAACGCAGCAGGTCCGACAACATCTCTGGAGAACATGGATAGGTGACATTTTAGGTCAGGATGTTTCTTCAGACTGATTGTGGTTGGGGGGGGGGGGGAAGAAAGCTGGAAGAGAGGAGGGGACAGGACAAAGCCTGGCAGATAACGGGTGGATACAGGTGAGGAGGATAGGCAGATGGTTGGACAAACACCAGAGATGAATAGGTGTGAAACAAAAGGAGTGTAGAGTTACAAATTGTGAATCAAGAGGATAGAATAGAGATAGAGGGGGGTGTGGAGAGGAGAGATAGGTACAGGTCCAGGTCACAAGGCCATAAGTGAAAGGGACGGAGCAGAATTAGGCCATTCGGCCCATCAAGGCTGCTCCACCATTCAATCATGTCTGATCTATCTCTTCCTCCTAACCCCATTCTTCTGCCTTCTCCCCATAACTCCTGACGCCCCTATTAATCAAGAATCTATCAGTTTCTACCTTAATATCCACTGATGGCCTCCACAGCCGTCTGTGGCAAGGTGAGGGCACAAGGGGGGGGGGGGGGGGGGGGGGGGGGAGGGGGAGGGGGGTAGAAAAAAAACTCAGTGGCTCCCTCTGCTGGGAACAGTCTGTTGTAACATATATCATACCCTCACTAGGGGTCGAAAGATCAGTCGCACTAAAAGTCTCACTTTTTTTTAAATATCCTCAGTATTCAGACGGGGAAGCAATTACTGAAACCCAACTCTAATCCTCAGGAACCAACACTTATCATTACATGTCTACATGTTAACAGCACGGCACAAGCTCGTTTTTTGAAGCAGAAGCCATCAATGATTCCTTGGCGATATGGTGGAGCTGTTGCTCTTTAATTGAAGGTCAAATGCCTGTAATTAAATCATAGGCGGTGGCTGTTGTACTTGGATCCAGAGATAGCCCGCATATACCACGATATAGGCTGCAAGTGGCTCCTGCCCCACTCACCAATTGTTGACCAGTTCCTTGTGATTTTTATCATGAAGGGCATTAATGACACACCTCTCACACAAGGGAAGGGATGTCACCCTAGGGGCCATGTGGCTGTTCTGTCTGAAGACAGGCGTGAACATTAATGAGTGTGATACTATTGAATGTATAGGCACCGAGAATGTAATGAGATGTATGTTTGTTTTGAATGTAATGTTTTACAGTTCTTGTTTTGTACATGTATTTTATTCTGAATAAAGTTTGTTTAGTTTAGTTTAGTTTAGTTTATTTAGTTTAGTTTAGTTTAGTTTAGTTTAGTTTAGTTTAGTGATACAGCATGAAAACAGGCCCTTCGGCCCACCGAGTCCGTGCCAGATTCGGTGGGCCGAATGATCATCTTGATAGAACCTTATCACGAATGATCACCTTGATAGAACCTTATCATGTATCTCTCAACTGTAAATGGCTTGATTGTAATCATGTATTGTCTTCTCTACTGACTGGTTAGCGCGCAACATAAGCTTTTCATAGTACTTTGGTACATGTGACAATAAACTAAACTAAACTAGTTATATCCTGCATGCTCGGGACAATTTTATTTCTGGAAATAAAAACAATAATTCATGACATCTTGAATGTTTTTTTTAAGGGACTAGTTTAAAATTAAGTTTTAAAACACATTTTAATCTTATTTTAAATTAATTGAGGTAATATAAAGCTACCAATTGGAGAATTCACCCATGACCACACCTTCAATCATCCGTCTCTATACATCTGTGGAGGTTCTGTTCAGCAGTCCACTCATCAGATACTCACAGATTTCCGATTGGAACTTGTACCAAACAAGGGGGAGATCAATTAACAGTTGAAAACTCATTGTGCCCAACAATACATGGTTTAAACGTTCACACTGATCGTTCCCTCAGCATCCCATTCCCTCGCAACCCGTAATGTTGAATTTCATATTTAATTCAAGAGTAATGTCGTTCAAACTGAAACCAGGATTCTCAGCCTGAGCAAAGTAAAGAGAAGTTTGCTGGTTGGGTTGGGTTGGTGGGGAGATTGGGAAGCTATGTCACGGTTAATATAACAGTGGTTAACATATATGACGTATGATTTTCAATAAATTGAATTGAATGAAATAAATTTTATTAGCCAAGTATGTATACATACAAGGAATTTGCTTGGGTGCTTTGCTCGGAAGTAACAACACGACATACAGTAAACAGTTAAGAATAAAACATATAGTTTAAACATGTGAAGAATGAAATAAAATACCAGAGCAAAAGGAGGCTACAGACTTTTGGTTATTGAGTAGAGCTACTGCTCGTGGACAAAAGCTGTTTTTATGTCCGGCTGTGGCGGCTTTGACAGTCCGGAGTCGCCTCTCAGAGGGAAGTGCTTCAAGGGGTTTGTAAATATACATTCATGCAATCCAAGTCCCACAGAATGTGCGATCCTAATGTAGGACAAATTAGCAACGGTATTGGATCTCAGGAAGTTAATAGAAATAAAGTAAACCCGAGGATTGGGCGTATTTTAGAATTCAGCAATGGCTGGAGGAGCTCAGCCGGTCAGTCAGCATCTGTGCAGGGAATAGACGGACGATGTTTCAGGTCGGGACCCACCCTCAGGTCTGAGAAAAGAGTTTCCATAATTTCTCTGTGTATCCACAGCATCTTTAAATGTTCCCTTGGTGTTGCTTGTTCAGTTCCAGTGCTGTGTTTGAAGTTTTCTCCTTGGGACAGTTAGCTCACTCTTCACTGCGCCAAAATCTTTTTAACAAATAACATGTCAGATTTAATGCACCCACCGGATTCACTTTGTTGTTCACAGCCGAGTTTGCCCGGTTTTTCACATCTGTAGGTTTGTCGAGCTGGTTAGGTGCTGGTAGCAACTGGTGGGACTTTGATGAGCTCCATACACACACGTGGACCTTCTCATCCTGCACTGACAGTACCCACCTGCTCCCCACACACACCCCCACCACTACCTTTAGAAAGGAAATGAGGAGGAATTTCTTTAGTCAGAGGGTGGTGAATCTGTGGAGTTCATTGCCACAGACGGCTGTGGAGGCCAAGTCAATTGATATTTCTAAGGTAGAGATTGACAGATTCTTGATTAGTCGGGTGTCAGGAGTTATGGGGAGAAGACATGAGAATGAGGTTGAGAGGGAAAGATAGATCAGCTGTGATTGAATGGTGGAGTCGAATTGTTGGGCCGAATGGCCTCATTCTGTTCCTATGCCCTATGGATTTTTGAACCGCTGCATTAACTACTGATCTAATGCCTACACCCCTTCCTGTCCTCGTGATCCTCACTCATTTTCAACACAACTTTCAATCTTGGAACAAACTATTCAACAATCAAAATGAGGATAATTAACAGGGTAACGGGATTTTGTTGCAGTTTCTCTAATTTTGTGATAAAATCTGTTCTTTACGTTCTTTTTAGTCATGGAGTCACATAGCACAGAAACAGGCACTTTGGCCCAACTAGCCCACGCCAACCAAGATGCCCCATCTACACTAGTCCCACCTGCCTGCTTTCTTTTGGCCCATATTCCTCTAAACCTATCCTATCCATGTACCTGTCCAAATGTCTTTAAAATGTTGTTATTATCACAACGTTCTAATTTTTGCTTTAGTCATCTTAATGTTTAAAGTTGATTTCTGCATCCGGTTAGCAGGCTGGTGCAGCGGTAGAGTTGCTGCCTTACAGCGAATGCAGCGCCAGAGACCCGGGTTCGATCCTGACTACGGGTGCTGTCTGCACGGAGTTTGTATGTTCTCTCCGTGACCTGCGTGGGTTTTCTCCAAGATCTTCGGTATCCTGCCACACTCCAAAGACGTACAGGTATGTAGGTTAATTGGCTTGGTAAATGTAAACATTGTCCCTAGTGGGTATAGGATAGTGTTAATGTGCGGGGATTGCTGGTCGGCGCGGACCCGGTGTGCCGAAAGGGCCTGTTTCCGCTCTGTATCTCTAAACTAAACACCCGTTGCATCCTTTCCATTTGTATCCTGGCAGGTTAAGAGGACCTGCAGCTAACCGTTGATGCTGGCCTTCCCCGGCGCCCCTCCTGCAGCCATCCACATCATCAGCTACCTCTGGGCTGCAAGCAGAGGCTGCAATTGGTGCACAATCTGCTCAGCCTGCTTCAGTGGATGCTGTTTGGTGCAGTTCCCCCTCACACCAGCAGTTGGCAGAGCAGGAGAAGGTACAAGCAAGCTCTTGGTCGTCCCAGGCCACACACATGCTCTGAGCGTTAGCCATGAGCTAAACCTCTGCCTCAGATCACTGTGCAATGACAGAATGACAAAGGCTTACTTGACATTTCCAGCAAAGATAGACACAAAATGTTGGAGTAACTCAGAGGGGCAGGCAGCATCTCTGGATAGAAGGAATGGGTGACGTTTTGGGTCGAGACACTTCTTCAGACTGAGTTACAGAGGGACAGAGGGAGTTACAGAGATAAGGAAATGTAAGAGATCAATAGAGATGCAGATCAAGGAAAATGTAGAATAGACCATTGTTAGCTAGGAGAAGGTGACAATAAAGCAAACAGGGATACAATGTAATCAGACGGACAGTCAGACTGGTCGGAGAACTGGGAAGGGGGAGTGGAGGAGGGGGGTGAAGAAAGAGGGAAAGCAAGGGCTTCTTGAAGTTAGAGAAGTCAATGTTCATACCACTGGGGTGTAAGCTGCCCAAGTGGAATATAAGGTGCGGTTTCTCCAATTTGCACTGGGCCTCACTCTGACAATGGAGGAAGCCCAGGCCAGAATGGCCAGTGTGGGAATAGGAGGGGGAGTTAAAGTGTTTAGCAAACTTGAGATCAGGTGGGTTTAGGCAAACTGAGCGAAGATGTTCAGCGAAACGATCGTCGAGCCTGTGCTTGGTCTCGCCGATATATAGGAGTCCACACCTGGAACAGTGGATACAGTAGATGAGGATGGAGAAGATGCAAGTGAACCTCTGCCTCACATGAAAAGACTGTTGGGGTCCTTGGATGGAGTCGAGGGAGGAGGTATAGGGACAGGTGCTGCATCCTGCAGTTGCAGGGGAAAGAGATCATCTTTTTTACAATTCCTTATCTCTGTAACTCCTTCTCCCCTGACTCAGTCTGAACAAGGGTCACGACCCTAAACATCACCCATTCAGTGCTGGAGGAATCCGGTGCAAACAGGCAGCATCTGTGGAGGGAATGGGCAGATGACGTTTGGGTCAGGACCCTTCTTCACACTGGGAAGAGTCTGTAGAAGGGACCTGACCCGAAACATCGTCTGTCCATTCTCTCCACAGACCGACTGACCGACTGAATTCCTCCCTAAATTCTAAAATATGTCCAATCCTCAAGTTTACTTCTATTCTTCTGCTAACATCCTGACATTTCACACTGTCGTTAATTTGTCGTGCATTGGAATTTGCACATCCTGTGGGGTTTTGTACCTTGAATTAACGTACATTATGTATTATGTAAGAAGGAAATGCAGATGCTGGTTTAAACCAAAAAGACACAAAATGCTGGAGTAACTCAGCGGGACAGGCGGCATCTCTGGAGAGAAGGAATGGGTGACATTTCGGGTCGAGACCCTTCTTCAGACTGATCAGATGAATTATTTATGTATATATTATGGACCATATTGTTAAATGTAACCATTGCCACTGTCATAATCTGTGTTGTAGCTTCCCAATCTCCCCCACACAACCATCACACTTCACTTCCCCTCGTTCAGGTTGAGAAGCTTGGTTTTAGTTTGAACTAAATTGCCATAGAACTAAATATAAAATTCTACATTCCAGTTTCCGAGGGAAGAAAATGTTGAGGGAACGTCCATTCTGATAGTTTGTACTATATATTCAGTTTAGTTTAAAGGTACAACGTGGAGAAAGGCCCTTCAGCCCACCAAGTACACGCCAACCATCGATTACCTGATCACACTAGTTCTATGTTATCCCCCTTTCTCATCCACTCCCTGCACACCAGGGGCAATTTACAGAGGGCCAATTAACGTACAAACCTGTATGTGTTTGGGATGTGGGAGGAAATCCGAGCACCCGGAGGAAATCCATGCGGTCACAAGGAGAATGTGCAAACTTCGCATCGACAGCACCCGAGATCAGGATCGAACCGGGGTCTCTGGTGCTGTGAAGCAGCAGCTCTACCCGCTGCACCTCTGTTCCGCCAGTCTTGACGCCGGAATCTCACATGGATTCTCCACCTTCAGGACTGGGAATGAGTGCAACCTCAGAGTTGTCCAGATTCAGAAATAAGCACCAAACCCATTGGTCAGTAATTCCCGATAGAAATCCCAAAATTACCAACAGTTATAATTCCTTACAAAATCCTCTCAATCTAATTTTGGTGTCACATGTTCCCGATAACAGATTCCGGGCTTCCTCTTCTGATATCAGGCAAACCTGCCTGCGAATCCCTGCTCTTTATCCCAGTGTTCTTGAACAATATTGGCCATCCATGGAAAATGTTCCAAAATCTAGACCACTCTGTTCGATAAAGATCCCCACCTCTGCATGTGTTTGTGGTCACTTCCTTTAACCACCACTAGGGGGATGTGGTTTGCCCACTTCTGGTCTCACCTCCCTTACATTGACTCCATTTACAACTCAAGCTGTCTCGGCAAGGCCAGCAGCATAATCAAGGACCAGTCGCACCCTGGCCACTCCCTCCTCTCCCCTCCCCCATCGGGCTAAAGGTACAGAAGAGTGAAAACGCACACGTCCAGATTAAGGGACAGTTTATTCCCAGCTGTTATCAGGCAACTGAACCATCCTACCAAGAGTGGGTTTTCCCTGGGTGCTCCAGTTTCCTCCTACACTCCAAAGGCGTATAGATTTGCAGGATAATTGGCTTTTGTAAATTGTGTGCAGGATAGGGCTAGTGTATGGGAATTGCTGGTCAGTGCGTAATTGGTGGGCCGAGGGGCCTGTTTCTGCGCTGTGTCTCTAAACTAAACTAAACAACTGAAATGAGATAGCTGCTGAAGAAATTATGCTTCTGCTTCAGCAGCTGTTTTTCTGGTAATCATTTTACTTGTTACGAGTTAAATGGGAACTGGAGCCTTACATAAACTGAACAAACCATTATGTTCTTTGAGAAGTTTGAAATATTACAGTAGTGATACTTTCCACACCTTGGAATGAAAATCAATTTCCTCATTAGAATTACGATAGGGAATCAGTCAGGTATTTAGGTTAATTGACTGGGTAAAACGTAAAAATTGTCCCTAGTGTGTGTAGGATAGTGTTAATGTGCGGGGATCGCTGGGCGGCGCGGACTTGGTGGGCCGAAAAGGCCTGTTTCCGCGCTGTATCTGAAATATGAAAAATAATAAATATGAAAACTAGTCAGCAGTCCTGAACTACTATCTACCTCATTGGGGACCTTCGGACTATCTTTTTTACTGGCTTTACCTTGCACTGAATGTATCTGTACACTGTGAATGGCTTGATTGTAATCATGGACTGTCTTTCTGCTGACTGGTTAACACGGAACAAAAGCTTTTCACTGCACCTCGGTACACGTGACAATAAACTAAAGTGTACTAACCCAATTTCACCAGTTGTATTTAAGAACTAATTTCTTTAATTTCCTCATTATTAATAAAAATGTCTTACTAATTTCTGCTGAGAAAACAGATCAAATGTGTAGGAAGGAACTGCAGACGCTGGTTTAAACCGAAGATAGACGCAAAATGCTGGAGAAGGTCTCGACCCGAAACGTCACCCATTCCTTCTCTCCAGAGATGCTGCCTGTCCCGCTGAGTTACTCCAGCATTTTGTGTCTAACTTCGCAGAAAACAGATCAGATTGTTTCTTCAATATTTTTTCAATGTCACAATTTCTCCTAGATTGGTCAATTAGGAATCACCTTTATTTTTGCCAATCACTTCTTTTTTTCTTTTTTTTTCACATTAAAAAAACATCTATTTTAGTGTCTCATTCGCTCTCATATTGTTTTATTTTATTTCCTGGTCATCCACGCTGAATTCTAAAATGTGTCTCAATCCTTGTGCTTGCTATCCCTTTGACACAGATTGCCTTCCTCTATTCTGATACTATCTTGAAGCTCTCACGTTGGTGAAATTTAGACATCTTGTCCTTGAGAGATTGTATTTGACCAAGGGACATTTATAAATTGTGAATTGTTAGTTAATTCTTTAAATGTTTGCCATTGCTTAACAATCATGACATGTTTAGTAAAAGTATCAAGGGAAAAAACACAAAGAGAGAAACTGGAGAGATATTAGTAAAAAATATATAAAAACCATCATTTTAAACAACGTGAGGAGAGCCCTCTAGAGGTCAGTACGTTGTCTGTGAGTTTGCAGCTTCAACAGAAGTGGGCAGGCACAATGTACGTCTCAATCTTTTGAAGAAGGGTCTCGACCCGAAACGTCACCCATTCCTTCTCTCCCGAGATGCTGCCTGACCCGCTGAGTTACTCCAGCATTTTGTGTCTACCTTCGATTTAAATCAGCATCTGCAGTTTTTTTTCCTACAATCACTTTAAAATGTTCGCATCAGAAACAGATATGTGAGTAGAGGTAAATCTTGGCTTGGGTAAAGGGGAAGTAGGAGTTATTGTAACAAATAAAAGTTTGATCAGCGAATGACAGACTGATGGATCTTCGTTAAATCCAAATCTGCTTTAAATTGAATGGTTTAACGGGATTCGTCTTGAGAGTGGACATTAAATTGTGAACTTAATAACGACCAACATCCTGCCAGTTTTCAGAGAATACTACTGAACCAAGCCGAGTAAAGACAGGGCAGTTTCCTCAGATCGGTGCAGGAAAATGGTTAATTAACGATGATATTTGTCAAATATCCAAATGATTGAGTCATAGAGTCATGCCCACACCGGCCAGCTACACTAGTCCCACCTGCCCGTGTTTGGTCCATATTCATATGAGAAATATAATTTGAGAGTACATGTTGCTGGCATTTCCCAGAGGGGTGGATATTGGGTAGAGAGATATCCCACATGACTTAGGCAAGGCACCGCCAGGGCTTTTTGATTCTCATGAAACGTGCATGGTTGTGACAAGCCAAAACATTCATTGCCCATCCTTGATTACCCTGGAGAAAATGGTAGTAAACCATCTTCTTGGAGATGCCCCCATGGAGCTATTGGAGAGTTAGCTCCTGTATATCAGTGAGGACTGGTGATGTACCCAATCAGAAAGGTGCATGAGCCTTTCTGTAGGAAGGAACTGCAGATGCTGGTTTAAACCGAAGATAGACACAAAATGCTGGAGTAACTCGGCGGGACAGGCAGTGTCATAGAATGACACAGTGTGGAAACAGGCCCTTCAGTCCAACTCGCCCACACCAGCCAATATGTCCCAGCTACACTAGTCCTACTTGCCTGCGCTTGATCCATATCCCTCCAAACCTGTCCTATCCATGCACCTGTCTAACTGTTTCTTAAATGATGGGATAGTCCCAGCCTCAACTACCTCCTCTGGCAGCTTGTTCCATACACTCATCACCCTTTGTGTGAAAAAGTTACCCCTCGGATTCCTATTAAATCTTTTCCCCTTCACCTTGAACCTATGTCCTCTGGTCCTCGATTCCTCTACTCTGGGCAAAAGACTGTGCATCTACCCGATCTATTCCTCTATTGATCTTATACACCTCTATAAAATCACCCCTTATCCTCCTGCACTCCATGGAATAGAGACCCAGCCTGCTCAACCTCTCCCTATAGCTCACACCCTCTAGTCCTGGCAACATCCTCGTAAATCTTTTCTGAACCCTTTCAAGCTTGACAATATATTTCCTATAACATGGTGCCCAGAACTAAACACGATATTCTAGATGCAGTCTCACCAATGTCTTATACAACTGCAACATGACCTCCCAACTTCTATACTCAATACTCTGACTGTTGAAGGCCAAAGTGCCAAAAGCCTTTTTGACCACCTTATCTACCTGCGACTCAACATTCAAGGAACCATGCACCTGTACTCCTAGATCCCTCTGCTCTACAACACAACCCAGAGGCCTACCATTTACTGTGTTGGTCCTGCCCTTGTTCAACGTCCCAAAATGCAACACCTCACACTTCTCTATATTAAATTCCATCAATCATTCCACCACCTACCTGGCCAATCGATCCTAATCCTGCTACAATCGTTCACAACCATCTTCACTATCTGCAAAACCACTCACTTTTGTATCATCAGCAAACTTGCTAATCTTGCCCAAATCATTGATGTAGATGACAAACAGTAACGGGCCCAGCACCTAAGGCACAGGCATCCAGTCTGAGAAGCAACCTTCCACCATTACCTTCTGCTTCCTTCCATGGAGCCAATTTGCTATCCATTCAACTATCTTTCCTTGGACCCCATGTGATCTAACCTTCCAGAGCAGCCCACCATGCGGAATCCTGTCAAATGCCTTACTGAAGTCCATGTACACATCTACAGCTCTGCCTTCATCAACCTTTGTGCTCACATCTTCAAAAAAATCAATCAGATTTGTGAGACACGACCTCCCCCGAACAGAACCATGCTGACTATCCCTAATCAGCCCCTGTCCATCTAATTGCCTGTATATCCTATCCCTCAGAATCCTCACCAGTAACTTACCAACTACAGTTGTTAAGCTCACCGGCCTATAGTTCCCAGCATTTTCCCTGCAGCCCTTCTTGAAAAGAGGCACAACATTTGCCACCCTCCAGTCTTCCGGCAACTCTCCTGTATTTAAGGACGACTCGTAAATTTCCACCAGGGCTCCCGCAATTTCCTCTCTAGTTTCCCACAATGTCCTCGGAAATAATCAGATCAGGCCCTGGAGATTTGTCTACCTTCAAACACGACAGTGCCTTCAGTACTTCTTCGACAGTAACCCTGACTGCTCTCAAGACACTTCCAGTGACTGCTCCAATTTCCTCCGTTCTAATGCCTTTCTCCTCGGTAAATACAGAGGGTCTCGACCCGAAACGTCACCCATTCCCTCTCTCCTAGATGCTGTCTGACCTGCTGAGTTACTCCAGCATTTTTTTATGCCCTATATCCCTTGATTCCACTAGCCCCTAGAGCTCTATCTAACTTGGCTCCACAAAGGGGTGACTGCTTTGAGAGGTCCCACTCTCTCTCTAGTTACCCTTTTCCCCCTTATTTATTTATAAAATATTTTGGGATTGCCTGAGGATGTAACTAGGAAAAGGGACACGGGAGAGGCAGTGGGTGTAGTGTACCTGGACTTTCAGAAAGCTTTTGATAAGTTCCCACATAGGAGATTAGTGGGCTAAATTGGAGCACATGGTATTGGGGTAGGGTACTGACATGGATAGAAAATTGGTTGGCAGACTGGAAACAAAGAGTTGGGATAAACGGGTCCCTTTCAGAATGGCAGGCAGTGACTAGTGGGGTACCACAAGGCACTCTTTTAAAATCTTGTTTATTACGCTATTATAATAACTATTGGTATTATAGTTATTAATTTGTTGTATCTTTGATTTATTATATATTTATCTGTGCTATTGCATTAATGGGCCTGTTAAGCTGCAGCGAGTAAGAATTTCATAGTTTCATTGCTGGTACACATGCCAATTAAACACTTGACTTTTCTACAAATTTTTAAAGCAAGATGGTGTTCAATCTGAAGACACACTCAAAATGCTGGAGTAACTGGGCGGCACGGTAGCGCAGCGGTAGAGTTGCTGCTTTACAGCGAATGCAGCGCCGGAGACTCAGGTTCGATCCTGACTACGGGTGCTGCACTGTAAGGAGTTTGTACGTTCTCCCCGTGACCTGCGTGGGTTTACTCCGAGATCTTCGGTTTCCTCCCACACTCCAAAGACGTACAGGTATGTAGGTTAATTGGCTGGGTAAATGTAAAAATTGTCCCTAGTGGGTGTAGGATAGTGTTAATGTACGGGGATCACTGGGCGGCACGGACTTGGAGGGCCGAAAAGGCCTGTTTCCGGCTGTATGTATATGATATGATATGATAACTCAGCGGGCCAGGCAGCATCTCTGGAAAGAAGGAATGGGTGATGTTTCAGGTCGAGACCCTTCTAAGCGTCTCGGCCTGAAACGTCACCCATTTCTTCTATCCAGAGATGCTGCCTGTCCTGCTGAATTACTCCAGTATTTTGTGTCTATCTTTGGTGTAAATCTGCAATTCCTTAATAATAGCCTGTACTTCTAAGGAGCAAACATGTCCTGGATCACCAACTACCTGACGGACGACCACAATATGTCAGGCTACAGAACTGTGTCTCGGACATGGTAGTGAGCAACATCTGCTCCTTCAACGTCTGCAGCAAGATGCTGCAGATGTTCTACGAATCGGTGGTAGCCAGTGCCATCTTCTTCGCTGTCATGTGCTGGGGCAGCGGGGCGAAGGCCGCGAACCCCAGTAGGATTAACAAACTCATCAGGAAGGCTGGTTCCATCCTGGGGGTGGAGTTGGATTCATGGGAGATGGTCATGGAGGGGAGGATGCTCCTCAAACTGCATAGATATTCATGGCTATAACACTAAACATACAACCAATAAAATTTCTTTATATGCGGATGATGTATTAATATATATTACAAAGCCAGAAATTAGCATTCCGAATTTATTAAATCTCATAACTCAATTTGGTTCATTTTCAGGTTATAGAATTAACTGGTACAAAAGTGAAATTATGCCAATAATGGAGCATAATCCGGCCATACTTCAACAATTTCCTTTAAAAAATTGCCTATGAAAAGTTTAAATATCTTGGAATTTACGTGACTAGGAAATATACTTCTTTATTTAAATTAAATTTTCCTCCTTTACTCACTAAATTACACAGAAATATCCAATTTTGGAAAACACTTCCTATATCATTAGTTGGTCGTAGTAATGCTATAAAGATGATCTTTCTCCCACAGCTACTATACTTATTTCAAGCAATTCCGATCTATCTTCCAAAAAAGTTTTTTTTTTAAATTGATTCAATTGTTACTAATTTTATTTGGGACTACAAGACTCATAGAATAAATAAAAGACATCTATGTAAGTCTAAAACTAATGGAGGAATTGCCTTACCTAACTTCTTATTTTATTATTGGGCGGTTAATATTAAAAATATAACCTGTTGGTTGGATGATTCTGATCAACAACCGGATTGGTTAAAGATGGAGAAAGAGGATTGTTTACCATTTGATATTGGTGCGATCCTCTTAGCTCCAATAAATTTAAATAAAAAAACATATGGAGGTAATCCCATTATACACAGTGTTATCCGTACCTGGAAACAATTAAATCTTACGTTAAAATTGAGTAAATTATCTGTTTTCCTTCCTATTGCGAATAACCCTTCTTTTAAACCGTCTGTCTTAGATAGAGGATTTGCTCAATGGAAAAGTTATGGAATTAAAAGGGTGGGAGATCTTTATCATAAGGGAACTTTTCTTTCTTTTCAGGATTTACAGCAGAAGTACGGATTACATGTTAATAATTATTTTAGATATTTACAATTTAGAGATTATGTAAAATTACACATGCAAGAATATAAGTTTAGAGGTCCAGAAACACTTGATGTATGCCTGAATCGACATTATAATTCAAATAAATTAATATCCTTTATTTATTACACTCTCCTTGACACTGACATTCCGTCATCAGAATCATATAGACGAGCATGGGAGGACGAATTGAATCAACTCATAATGCAAGATATATGGGATGAAAGTTTACAACATATACACCAATGTTCATTAAATACTAGACATTCCTTAATACAATTTAAAATAATACATAGATTACATTATTCGAAGACGAAATTAAATAGGATTTTTCCTAGTATCTCTCCTATTTGTGATAAATGTCAATTTCAAGAAGCTAATTTAACTCATATTTTCGTAACCTGTATAAAAATGCAAAACTTCTGGTTGGAGATTTTTTAAATAGTTTCTAAAGTTATTAACAAACAATTGGATATGGATCCAAAATTAATTATATTAGGATTATCAGAACATACTACAAATTTTACAACAAGTCAGGTACATTTTCTTGATTACAGTCTAATAACTGCAAAAAAATTAATACTTAAATTTTGGAAAAAACCAATAACCCCCACAATTAAAATGTGGACTACGGAAATGACAGAGACCCTGCATTTGGAAAAAATAAGATTTGCCTTAATTGGCAAACCTGAGTTATTAAAAAAAATATGGTCTCCATTTATTGAATTTTTAGAAAAGTAAATGGGTTTGGCACAGGACAAAAATAAAAATTTAAAATTTAAAGTTGAAACTTGAGTTAGGGGTTGGATGTACAACTGTGGTTATTGTCTCCCGGATCTACTCCCTTTAATTTTTATAGTTATATCTTTTTTTAAAATTAATCCTCTTATTCTCTCTTCCCAATAGTTTATAGTTTTTTTTATTTTTACTTTCTCTCTTTAAAAATTAAAAAATTGAAGCTATGTAAGAACTCTGTAACAAATGTGTCTTTTATTTCTATTTGTACATATGCTTTTCAAAAATAAAAAATAAAATAAAAATAAAAACTGCGTAGCATCTTGGAAAATACAGCTCACCCCCTCCATGACACACTGGTCAACCTGAGGAGTACCTTCAGCAACAGACTGGTACCACCAAAACGCCACAGGAGATCCTTCTTCCCTGTGGCTATCAAACTGTACAACTCCTCCCCCTTCTGTCATGGGGTAGACTGACTCCCCCCGCCCCAAATCTTTCCACATCCCCAATCCTTTCCACTCGTCACTTTAATTTCATGTTTCATGTATCTTGTGTTGTATGACTGTGCACAGATCAATTTCCTTCCTGGGATAAGTAAAGTTCTATCGTATCATATCGTAAAAAACGAAGTCTGTTAGTGCAACCAAAGACAGTCCCCAGAAGATCATGATTGCTGAGGTCAGTGTGTGCAGTGTTCAAGAGCCTGATAGTTGTCGGGAAGAAGCTGTTCTTGAACCTGGAGGTCACGGTTATAATTCATTTGACATTGAGGTGCTGCTGCCTGTGATAGAAACTGCCTTCCACTCATTCCCAGGTCCTTCATTTTTAAGTGTAGGGAATAATATTATGGCTCATTCGTCTTTAAGAGCCTCAGGTGGACATTTATCAAGTTTCTTATAAAAATTCAATCAATAACGTGCAACTTTACAGGACTTTGGTTAGGCCATATTTTGAATATTGCTTGCAGTTCTGGTCGCCCCATTACAGGAAGGATGCGAAGGCTTTGCAAAGGGTGCAAACGACACAGTAAAATGCCTGGGTCTGGGGTATCAGCTACAGGGAGAGGTTGGACAGACTTGGATTGTTTTTTCTGGAACACAGGAGATTGCAGGGACCTGATGGACCTGATAGTATATCAAATTATTAGAGGTATTAATAAAATAAGTCAAAAACCTTTTTTCCAGGGTGTAAATGTCAAAGACGAGAGGGCACAGCTTTAAGGTGAGAGGGGCAAGGTTTAAAGGAGATGTGCAGGGCAAGTTTCTTTTCCACTTAGGGTGGTGGGTGCCTGGAATGTGCTGCTAAGGGTGGCGGTGGAGGCAGATGCCATAAGAACATTTATAATTGGCCACAGAAGGAACCTTTATAGAAACAATTTTATTTTCAAAGGAGTTCCTTGAGGAACGAGCAGAAAACTGAACTTTGGCTTTTGTGGCCAATATGTTCCACAGAACCTTACAGCCAGAGTCAGAGTGCAGGAGGCTGAGGGGTGATCTTATAGAGGTGTATACAATTGTGAGAGGGATATATAGGGAGAATATACAGTCTTTTACCCAGAGTCGGGGAATCAAGAACCATAGGACATAGGTTTAAGGTGAGGGGATGATTTAATAGGAAACTGAGGGGCAACTTTTTCACACAGAGGGTGTTGGGTGTATGGAACAAGCTTCCAGAGGAGGTAGTTGAGGCAGAAACGATAACAATATTTAAAAGACATTTGGACAGGTATATGGATAGGAAAGTTTTAGAGGGATAAGGGTCAAATGTAGGGACTAATATAGATGGGGCAGCGTGGACCAGTTGGGCCGAAGGGCCTGTTTCCATGCTGTGTGACTCTATGAGTTTCCTGCGTCACCCTGTCCCTGTAAGTTACTTTGGGGTCACAGTCAATGAGGCAAGGAATTCGATGAGCAAGATGCCGATGAGACACTGGCACTTTGGGACGGAATGTTCCGGGTGTAGAGGGCCAAGCCTGTATCCCCGGCCTGATCTATGCAGTGCTACCCTTTAAACAGATGCTGGCACACCAGCCAAAACATCTCTGTAACAGCATTCACCAAATGATAGACACAAAAGGCTGGAGTAACCCAGCGGGTCAAACAGCATCTCTGGAGAAAAAGAATAGGTGACGTTTCGGGTCGAGACCCTTCTTCAGTTTCGGTCTCCACCTGAAATGCCACCTGTTCCTTTTTCCAGAGATGCTGTCTGATCCGCTGAGTTACTCCAGCTTTTTGTGTCCATCTTCGGTTTAAAGGCCAGTTCATTGGCTATATTTAAGAGGGAGTTAGATGTGGCCCTTGTGGCTAAAGGGATCAGGGGGTATGGAGAGAAGGCAGGTACGGGATACTGAGTTGGATGATCAGCCATGATCATATTGAATGGCGGTGCAGGCTCGAAGGGCCGAATGGCCTACTCCTGCACCTATTTTCTGTTTCTATGTTTCTAAACCAGCATCTGCAGTTCCTTCCTACACATTCATTGGCTATATTTAAGAGGGAGTTAGATGTGGCAATAGACAATAGACAATAGACAATAGACAATAGGTGCAGGAGTAGGCCATTCAGCCCTTCGAGCCAGCACCGCCATTCAATGCGATCATGGCTGATCACTCCCAATCAGTACCCAGTTCCTGCCTTCTCCCCATACCCCCTCACTCCGCTATCCTTAAGAGCTCTATCCAGCTCTCTCTTGAAAGCATCCAACGAACTGGCCTCCACTGCCTTCTGAGGCAGAGAATTCCACACCTTCACCACTCTCTGACTGAAAAAGTTCTTCCTCATCTCCGTTCTAAATGGCCTACCCCTTATTCTTAAACTGTGGCCCCTTGTTCTGGACTCCCCCAACATTGGGAACATGTTTCCTGCCTCTAATGTGTCCAATCCCCTAATTATCTTATATGTTTCAATAAGATCCCCCCTCATCCTTCTAAATTCCAGTGTATACAAGCCCAATCGCTCCAGCCTTTCAACATACGACAGTCCCGCCATTCCGGGAATTAACCTAGTGAACCTACGCTGCACGCCCTCCATAGCAAGATTATCCTTCCTCAAATTTGGAGACCAAAACTGCACACAGTACTCCAGGTGCGGTCTCACCAGGGCCCGGTACAACTGTAGAAGGACCTCTTTGCTCCTATACTCAACTCCTCTTGTTACGAAGGCCAACATTCCATTGGCTTACGAAGGCCAACATTCCATTGGGATCAGGGGGTATGGAGAGAAGGCAGGTACGGGATACTGAGTTGGATGATCAGCCATGATCATATTGAATGGCGGTGCAGGCTCGAAGGGCCGAATGGCCTACTCCTGCACCTATTTTCTGTTTCTATGTTTCTAAACCAGCATCTGCAGTTCCTTCCTACACATTCTACCAATGAATTTTTATCTCTCCAGTCAATGCAAGTCAAACACATACTGGAAACCACAAATAAAGCAGTGAAAATGCTGCTTGCACTCATCTGTTTAGGCACAGTGATGGGAAGGGCAATAGAGTTAAGGCCCTGTCCCAGTTAGGTGTTTTTTAAGGCGACTGCTGGCGACTGTCATAGTCGTAGCAGGTCGCCGAAAAACCGGTGACTTGACTTGACCCCCCCTACAACAATGTCTACCACAAGCTACAACAACCTACCACCTAATTGACGTCAAGCTACGGCAAGCTACCGAAAACCAGCGACCCATACGTCGCAAGTAGAACGTCCACCTACTACCGCACCTACGACAACCTACCACAGAGGCGACAACCTCCGACAACCGAAGTCAATCTTCGTCCACCCGCGACAAGCTACGACAAGCTATGACCCTGAAGACTGAAGACAACTGAAGACAATTCATGTTTCACCCACTTTCCCTATAAAAGGGGGTGTACAGTAGGGTTTCCAATCATTCTGCATCATGACTATTTGAAAGTGATGCCATGAGAAACTACTCTGAAATACAATAACTTCATACATCGATTTTCCGTCAAAATGTCAAGAATTTCATTTAGTGATATTCAAACAATTATTTTTTTAAAGTTGATAAGAACATACAACAGTGCATACAAAAATATTGTAATAAACTTCAATAAATTTCAATAAACTTCAAACTTTAAATTTCAAACATTAAACCGAATACAAGTGCAAAAACATACAAAACCTAACATAATTTATGGAAACATTACACTGATGGATGATCAGATCAAGTCCACACTTGGAATTCGCCAAAGTCAACACCGGCGACAACCTACGTCACCTGGCGACAACGTACCACAGCGCCCACGTCAGGAGGCGTCAACCTACGTCATTGGCGTCAAACCAACAGTCGTCGAAATTTTTTCAAGCCTTCACAAAATCCAGCGGCGACCAGAAAAACGCTACGACTCTTTGGAGACTAGTCACGACCGTGCCCACGACACCCCAGCCACCGTGTGGCGGCAGCCTAGTCGCCTGCAGTCGCCTAAAAAATCGCCGAACTGGGACAGGGGCTTCAATGTGTCAAGTCAAAGATCTTTCATCAGAAGGGATTCAAGAATATCTGGCCCGACATATTAAATCTGTTTCTCGGCATGAGCCACTGAGAACATCCAGCATTCTTTAATTCATCTCTCTGGTAGCTAATATTCCTATTATATTACCAAGCAGATTTGAGATTCCAAACAATATAGTTGTTATTAACTATTCTTAATAACTATTGCAGGTAATTATCATCCTGGGTGTAAACAGATTCTCCTGGCATCTCTCAATTAGAGTTAAATTGACCCCATGCACCTGGTTTATTTTAAAGTAATATTCTCATCTTTCCTTTGATTACTTATTATTTATGTAGCTCACTAAGGTTCTCCCCACAGCCTTCTATCCAGTCTGGAGATGAATTGCATTCCACGGTTTTTCACTCAGAGCTTAATGAGATCCAACATAACTGCACTTGGCCAGTACAGGGAGTGGAGCAGAGGACTGAGCACACAGCAGGCATGACCCATAGCAGGCATGGCCCATTGCAGGTGTGGCGCATCCCAGGTGCGGCCCATAGCAGGTGTGGCGCATCCCAGGTGTGGCCCAACTCAGGTGTGGCCCATCCCAGGTGCTGCCCAACTCAGGTGTGGTCCATCTTAGGTACAGTCCATCACAGATGCGAACCATCCCAGGTGTGAACCATTGCACGTGTAGACCATCACAAGTGTAGTCTATCTCAGGTATGATCCATCTCAGGTGTGGTCTATCACAGGTGTGAAACATTACTGGTGTGAATCATCGAGTTGTGGTCTAGGTGTGGCCCATCTCAGGTGTGGCCCATCTCGGCTGTGGTCCATCGCAGGTGTGGCCCATCCCAAGTGAGGTCGTCCTCTGTCAAGCCCTGTGTAATTAGAAGTGTCTCACTGGTAAAATATTTGAGGCTTGAACTTCAGTAATTGACCAAATTGTTCTGAGATACCTCAATTCACTCTACAAACGTCCCCGATAGTGCCTTGCCATGCCCTAGCTTTTCCCCATGCAAGAGTGTAAGATGCAGTAAGATGCAGCATCAGTCCTTTGTCACTCAATGCCCAAAGCGTTCATTGCAGGTGAAGCAGTAACTGAGTCATTCCTCTTTCAGTTCAATGGGCTTTATTTGCTGTCATTGTGAAGAACAAACAGTAATGGTTCGAGCACTCCACGAAGCATGTCCCTTTGGCCAGGGCACATGATCCTGATCCCAATCATCAATCCCCATTGTTGCATCTGACACTCATCCTGACTCATACATTCGGGAAAATCCAACCAATGATGGAGGAACACTTCAGCTTCTGTCTATACCTTCCAAAATAAACAAAATTAAAATCTGATAATTGTGTCGGCATTTGGGGGAGAATTGCATTTGTAGGTCTTTGGCAAAGGATCCTTTACATGAAGACATTAATGAAGACATTAAAACAATAAAACATAGTTCAGTTGATGTATTTCATGATGACTTTGGGGGCTATATATCATAATCATCATAATCATAATGATAATCACACTTTATTAGCCAAGTCTGTTTTGTAACATACGAGGAATTTCATTTGCCATACAGTCAGTTATACCAATAAAAAGAAACAGAACACAAAAATACATTTTAACGTGAACATCCACCACAGTGACTCCTCCACAGCATTCCTCACTGTGATGGAAGGCAAAAAAAAGTTCAATCTCTCCCCTCGTTGTCCTCCAGCAGCCGGGGGCCTCTAACCTTCTGTAGACGGATTGATCTTGACTCCCGTAGCTGGCGGTGGGCCTTCCTCGTCGGGACGATCACGCTCCTGCATCGGGGGGGAATCTCAGCTCCCTCGCGCCGGGCGATCTACCCCGAGTCGGGGCTAGTCGAACGTCGTGCAGCTTTTGGAGCTTCCCGACATCAGTCTCAACCCGAGACTGCGAGCTCCTTGATGTTAAAGTCCACAGACCGCGGTTGGAGTGTCGATCCCAGGCAAGGAATCGGCTCCGATGGTTAGTCCACGCCCCGCGGTGGAGCTCAAAGTCAGTCCCAAGCAAGGCCTCCAGCTCCACGATGTTAGGCCGCAGAGCGACCGGAGATACGATCCGGAAAACAATCGCATCTCCGGCTAGGTAAGAAAAGGTCTGAACTGACAGCAAATATTTCAGTTCAAGAGGATTTTGCTTTGAGTTTTATTTTCCCTATCCTTTTACCCATACTACATTGTTGGACACAACAGATGGAAGTGAAATACACCAATAGATGTGACGTAACCAAACTGAAATGCCTGTTTCTGGGAACCTGATGGCCATGTTGTGGAGCCACACCAGGATCCACTCTCACCATTGATGGCAGCTACTGTGTCAGGCACAGGGTGTCACCATTAAAACCAAGAATACCAATTGGCAGTGCTTTATTGTGACGGTCGACAGACTAGCACCTCTAAAATGGCAAACAAAATTAACATTATTAGAATTTTTTTTTAATTTTGATTTTATACTATAAAAAATATTATTTTATTAAATTAGAAGTTGATTGGTCACAAAATCAAAACGGAAGAGGAAGGTATATTGTTGGAAATTATTGATAAATGCAGCTTAGTTCTTAATTGGGATGTGTATTGACACCGTTTTGTTCTCAAATTAAGCACTGCCAATTACAGCTCCGACCACAAGTATGCTTTCAAATATTGATGTTCATGAAACGCTTTGCTGTCATTGTTAGATTTCCACATGCCAATAGACTTTCTGTAGGTATTTGCATGAAAAGTTGTCAAGTAAACAGCAAAATTCACAGAGCCCTGAACACGACAGCTAGGATATTGATGGAGAGGGAGAGTAGGTGTGATTTGCTTCATCAATCTGAGTGAAAACTCATTGACGGGCAGCATTGTACCTTGAGCAGGAAGAGCGAGTTGAAATATTCAGATCCTGTCCGAAGAAGGGTCTCGACTCGAAACGTCACCCATTCCTTCTATCCAGAGATGCTGCCTGTTCCTCTGAGTTACTCCAGCATTTTGTGTCGATCTGCGATGTAAACCAGCATCTGCAGTTCCTTCCTACACATAAAATATTTTATTCACTGTCAAATCAGATCCAGAGAGTTGTTTCATTTCTCAAAAATGGATGACAAAAAATACTTAACAAAAAGCTATAAAAAAAGATAGAAAAGTAAATGAAAAGTTGTATAACGAAGAATTAAGAATAGTTCAAAGCTGAAGAAGACTGTAGCACTGAGTTACTTTTCAGTGATGTGCAGGTTGTCAAAGATAAGACTTACCCTTCCGTTCAGATGGTACATAGACGAGAATGTCCATGTCCTCACCGATTGGAAAACTTTGTCTTTCAATGGACTGGACAAGCTAGATGCAGGAAAAGTGTTCCCAATGTTGGGCGAGTCCAAAACCAGGGGCCACAGTCTTAGAATAAAGGGGAGGCCATTTAAAACTGAGGTGAGAAAAAACTTTTTCACCCAGAGAGTTGTGAATTTGTAGAATTCTCTGCCACAGAGGGCAGTGGAAGCCAAATCACAGGATGGATTTAAGAGAGAGTTAGATAGAGCTCTAGGGGCTAGTGAAATCAAGGGATATGGGGAGAAGGCAGGCATGGGTTATTGATTGGGGACGATCAGCCATGATCACAATGAATGGCGGTGCTGGCTCGAAGGGCTGAATGGCCTCCTCCTGCAACTATTTTCTATGTTTCTATATTTCTAATGGCACGCTGGGTGATAGGATGCTATTTTCAGGAGGCTTTGGAGAAGCAAAGCACCTTGTACATCTCAGATCACAAGGCCACATTTAACTGGACAAATGTCACGAACAAAGCTGTACGAGATGAGGGATGTTAGATTTACCATTCAGCCAAATCCAGCCCTATGTGCTTTCAACGACACATGCTCTCCATATCCTGAAATTAAAACATGATATTCATTTTAATGTTGCACAAACAATTCAATAATATAATGATGAAGTTCTCAATATTACAGTCTGAATATCAGTCTGAAGAAGGGTCCCGACCCAAGATGTCACATATCCATGTTTGTCAGAGATGCTGTCTGATCCGCTGAGTTACTCCAGCAGTCTTTTTTTCTCAATATTACAATTTGTTACACAGAAACATAAGGAAACATAAGAAATACAGGGGCTAGTTAAGCCCCTGGGTTTCTTACATTAATCAATATAATCCTGGTTGATATGCACATTTACCTGCCCGTTCACCGTGAACCTTTAACATGTGCATGAAGCATAAATCAATTGATCATGGCTATTACCATTCCACCTGATCCCACATTTACACACTTTTGGGGATGGCAGCTCGAAGTTTCCATGTCGGTTTGCGTCGATTCTTGCTTTCTAACCACTTCTAGCTAATGAAACTCTAATTTTAATATCATGTTTTATATTCCGTATATATTCCACTTCTCTGTATCGGTCTATTAAAATCTCACGGGTACACACAAAATGCTGGAGTAACTCAGCAGGACAGGCAGCATCTCTGGAGAGAAGGAATAGGTGACGTTTCGGGTCGAGAACCTTCTCACAGGCAGCATCTCTGGAGAGGAATGGGTGACGTTTCGAGTCGAGACCCTTCTTCAGTCTGAAGAAGGGTCTCAATCCGAAATATCACCCATTCCTTCTCTCCAGAGATGCTGCCTGTCCCACTGAGTTACTCCAGCATCTGTGTCTACCTTTGATTTAAACCAGCATCTGCAGTTCTTTCCTACATATTCAAATCTCATTATCATTTTAAAAACCGCAACCAGATCATGTCTTGAACTTCAGAAAACACAAATCAAGTTATGCAACATCATAATTTAATCATTTCAATTTTCGCAACATTTTCGTAATTTTCAATACCTTCTCTCAAAATATATTTTCAGCAATGCAATCACCAAATCTAAATGCAGTACTTTGGTGCTGAGTAAAGTGCTCTGCAACTCAAAGACCACTCTCTTGCTTTTATATCCCAACTTGCTGTTTAATTGCTTTTTGTACTTGCACTATCGTCTTTATGGTTTGTGTATATGGACACTTCACACTGCCTCAGGAAAGCAGCCAACATAATCAAGGACAGTCATTACTAAACAGTCATTCCTTCTTCTCCCCTTTCTTGTCGGGCTGAAGATACAAAAGTCTGAAAGCATGCACCACCAGATTCAGGAACAGCTTCTTCCCCGCAGTTATCAAACTACTGAATGTACCTCTCATATCCTCAGGGTGTAGTTCCAGTCTCCCAATCTATCTCTTTGCAGTCCTTGCATTGTTTTAAATCTGCACTTTCTCTGTATCTGTAACACTACATTCTGCACTCTCTTTCCTTTCTCTTTTGCCCTACCTGTTGAAGACATGTATGGTTTAATTGTACTCATCTGCCCAGACAGCACACCAAAGAACCTTTTTCACTGTGTCTTGGCATACAAGACAATAATAAACCAATACCAATAAATTAATTTGTTCCTGCACAATTGCAGTGTCTCCTCATCATGAAGATAATCCCAATTTCTCAGATTGTAAGGGGACAACCTCACTGTTTTTAGATTGAACTCACTTGCGCTGATTTCCTCATTTATTTACTCTACCTTGGTCTGATTTGAACCTACATAATTTCCTGTTCTGTCGTGGAGTACTCTCAAAAAATAAATAATAAGTGTGGAACTCTTTATCCTTGCACTAAATCATTAATATATAAGATGAAAATCTGGAGATCCTGCACAGATCACTGTTACGATTGTCTTTAATTCTTCAGTGAGACACATCCAGATCTAAAAAACACCAAGGAATAAATCTTCTTTATTGCTTGATCTGTTATAGCTTCTCTAATCATTCTCAATGCTCTGAAGATGTTGCCATATGTCATATATTAAATAACGCCCTTTTTCCTGCATTTCAAATGCACGTCTTTAGTGCTTTTTAATGTGAGATAATAAACTGACTGTGCATTGATATATGTGAGAGTTCAAAATTATATGTCGTTTAACACCGCATTAATACATTTATACATTGAATTACAATAGTACAATGTTAACATTAATAACTTACTTTCGTTTTTATAATGTTTACTGTAGATCTTCATTTTGATCCTCTATACTGACAATGTAATGTAAATGATATATGAGGGTATTTATATACTTTATTATAACAAAAACAGAGGTAAATGATCATAACTTTGGCAGATTGAGTTCAATTTATTGAAAAATGTGCTGTACCTTGAATATCTAATGTAAAAAAAAATCAATAGGATATTTGTTTTAATTCTAGAGAAGAGGCCTTAGTTTCCATTTGTTTGATTCTTTAGGTTTCTTGTGTTTTTTGGTTATTATTCACTTATTGATGGTGGTCTCGCTGTTTGCCAGGGAGCAGATGGTAATAATGTACCTTGTTGAATTGCTACAGCCCACCAGGGCATGGTATAATAGACTTCAGGCACAGGAACAATGAGGGAATGGCAGAAGGTGGATTCTGTCTTGAAGGCAAGCTTACCAGTGTTACTATTACCAAGCACAAGCTTCTTTTTGGCTCCTTGGTGGTAGAGGTTCTGGTGTTGTTCAGACAAATCTGTCTGCAGGGATACACTGCTTCCTGTTCAAAAGAATGGTTCAGGAAACTGAGTATGTCCAGTCTCTAGGTACATCTGCACTTGTGAACTTGTGATGGAAAGAAAGCTACCGATGAAGTAGCTGAAGGACTAGATTACAAAAGCATGGAGGTCAATCCAGGATCTTCTAAATCACTCATTATGTCTCTGCCGGAGAATGGTGGACCAAATTCTGGCACCACACATCACAATGGGTGTGAAGGGTCAGGAAGGTGCACAGGAGACATGCCAGGGAAGGACTCAGTTTATGAGAAGACCTCAGGAAAGATACCACTGTTCTTCTTGAAGCAGGTTGCTAAATAGTGATGCAGGAAAGGACTCGGGCGGCACGGTAGCGCAGCGGTAGAGTTGCTGCTTTACAGCGAATGCAGCGTCGGAGACTCAGGTTCGATCCTGACTACGGGTGCTGCACTGTAAGGAGTTTGTACATTCTCCCCGTGACCTGCGTGGGTTTTCTCCGAGATCTTCGGTTTCCTCCCACACTCCAAAGACGTACAGGTATGTAGGTTAATTGGCTGGGTAAAATGTAAAAATTCTCCCTAGTGGGTGTAGGATAGTGTTAATGTACGGGGATCGCTGGGCGGCACGGACTTGGTGGGCCGAAAAGGCCTGTTTCCGGCTGTATATATATGATATGATGACTCGGGATGGAGAAGATTGAGAAAAACGATTTTTTTTAATGGGATATCAAAGAACGAGGTGACTCTTTGCTGTTCTTCCCAGAGAAGGATCTACCATCATCCTATACAATTGCTCTACTCTTTGAAATTTATTTTCTACTCACAGGTATAGTGCTATTTCTAAACTATATTCTGTATCCACTCCGTACCTTTCCCTTTGTTCTATCTATTGTACTTGAGGTTGGCTTGACTGTATTTATGTATGGGATATTTGACCTGTTTGGATCGCATGCAAAACAAAGCTTTCCACTGTACCTCAGTACATGTGACAATAAGAAAACTGAATAAATTCAAAATCACTGACAAAAGTTCTTGAGAACTGTTTTAATCAGAATTGTCAAAACTAGCCAATAATATAAAGGAGGATAGCAAAAGTTTTTTTAGGTACGTGAAGAGGAAAAAAATAGTCAAGGCAAATGTGGGTCCCTTGAAGACAGAAGCAGGGGAATTTATTATGGGGAACAAAGAAATGGCAGACGAGTTAAACCGTTACTTTGGATCTGTCTTCACTGAGGAAGATACACACAATCTCCCAAATGTTCTAGGGGCTGGAGAACCTAGGGTGATGGAGGAACTGAAGGAAATCCACATTAGGCAGGAAATGGTTTTGGGTAGACTGATGGGACTGAAGGCTGATAAATCCCCAGGGCCTGATGGTCTGCATCCCAGAGTACTTAAGGAGGTGGCTCTAGAAATAGTGGAAGCATTGGAGATCATTTTTCAATGTTCTATAGATTCAGGATCAGTTCCTGTGGATTGGAGGATAGCAAATGTTATCCCACTTTTTAAGAAAGGAGGGAGAGAGAAAACGGGTAATTATAGACCAGTTAGTCTGACATCAGTGGTGGGGAAAATGCTGGAGTCAATTATAAAAGACGAAATTGCTGAGCATTTGGATAGCAGTAACGGGATCGTTCCGAGTCAGCATGGATTTACGAAGGGGAAATCATGCTTGACAAATCTACTGGAATTTTTTGAGGATGTAACTAGGAAAATTGACAAGGGAGAGTCAGTGGATGTGGTGTACCTCGACTTTCAGAAAGCCTTCGACAAGGTCCCACATAGGAGATTAGTGGGCAAAATTAGGGCACATGGTATTGGGGGTAGGGTACTGACATGGATAGAAAATTGGTTAACAGACAGAAAGCAAAGAGTGGGGATAAATGGGTCCCTTTCGGAATGGCAGGCAGTGACCAATGGGGTACCACAAGGTTCGGTGCTGGGACCCCAGCTATTTACGATATACATTAATGACTTAGACGAAGGGATTAAAAGTACCATTAGCAAATTTGCAGATGATACTAAGTTGGGGGGTAGTGTGAATTGTGAGGAAGATGCAATAAGGCTGCAGGGTGACCTGGACAGGTTGTGTGAGTGGGCGGATACATGGCAGATGCAGTTTAATGTAGATAAGTGTGAGGTTATTCACTTTGGAAGTAAGAATAGAAAGGCAGATTATTATCTGAATGGTGTCAAGTTAGGAGGAGGGGGAGTTCAACGAGATCTGGGTGTCCTAGTGCATCAGTCAATGAAAGGAAGCATGCAGGTTCAGCAGGCAGTGAAGAAAGCCAATGGAATGTTGGCCTTCGTAACAAGAGGAGTTGAGTATAGGAGCAAAGAGGTCCTTCTACAGTTGTACCGGGCCCTGGTGAGACCGCACCTGGAGTACTGTGTGCAGTTTTGGTCTCCAAATTTGAGGAAGGATATTCTTGCTATGGAGGGCGTGCAGCGTAGGTTCACTAGATTAATTCCCGGAATGGCGGGACTGTCGTATGTTGAAAGGCTGGAGCGATTGGGCTTGTATACACTGGAATTTAGAAGGATGAGGGGGGATCTTATTGAAACATATAAGATAATTAGGGGATTGGACACATTAGAGGCAGATAACATGTTCCCAATGTTGGGGGAGTCCAGAACAAGGGGCCACAGTTTGAGAATAAGGGGTAGGCCATTTAGAACGGAGATGAGGAAGAACTTTTTCAGTCAGAGGGTGGTGAAGGTGTGGAATTCTCTGCCTCAGAAGGCAGTGGAGGCCAGTTCGTTGGATGCTTTCAAGAGAGAGCTGGATAGAGCTCTGGGCGGCACGGTAGCGCAGCGGTAGAGTTGCTGCTTTACAGCGAATGCAGCGCCGGAGACACAGGTTCGATCCTGACTACGGGTGCTGCACTGTAAGGAGTTTGTACGTTCTCCCCGTGACCTGCGTGGGTTTTCTCCGAGATCTTCGGTTTCCTCCCACACTCCAAAGACGTACAGGTATGTAGGTTAATTGGCTGGGTAAATGTAAAAATTGTCCCTAGTGGGTGTAGGATAGTGTTAATGTACGGGGATCACTGGGCGGCACGGACTTGGAGGGCCGAAAAGGCCTGTTTCCGGCTGTAGATATATGATATGATATGATATGATAGCGGAGTGAGGGGGTATGGGGAGAAGGCAGGAACGGGGTACTGATTGATAGTGATCAGCCATGATCGCATTGAATGGCGGTGCTGGCTCAAAGGGCTGAATGGCCTACTCCTGCACCTATTGTCTATTGTCTATTGTCTATTGACCTAACAATAGGAACATAAAAATTCTGATAAATAATTATAAAAATAAATTAGAAATGTAGTTCAAAATGATGAACTTACAGAATATTGGAAGAAGGTGTGAAAATGGAAAAATACACAACCTCTTTTAAAGTGACATGAAAGAACCTATTCCATTAATTTTGATTCTGTGAATATTAGCTACAGTGTTGTGTGGCTGTTGTCAATATTCTCAGTATAACTGTTTTTCTTCAATGTTTGTTGGTAGTCAAATGGCACAGAAAATAACACGTTTGATGTTGCTAATTTAAATTTAGATTGATTGGACGGGATCTGGCAAATATTGAATTTAATTCAGTTTCGGAATCAGGACCATTAGTTTTCCCATGCAACTCAAATAATTTTGATTGACATGTACTTTTTCATTTTCATTTCTCATTATGCTGAAAATAATGCAGAATTATTTTTCTTCCAACACAAAAAAGTTATGCTAACTTTTCACGTTCTTTAAAATACAAAGCATTGTCCTCACTGTTTTGTGTCTCTGCTTCTGAGGAGGTTCACTTACACCTCCTCCAACGTCATCTACTGTATCCGGACTCCTAGACATCGGCGAGACCAAGCACAGGCTCGGCGATCGTTTCGCTGAACACCTCCGCTCAGTCCGCCTAAACCTACCTGATCTCCCGGTTGCTAAACACTTTAACTCCCAGTCCCATTCCTATACTGATCTTTCTGTCCTGGACCTCCTGTCAGAGTGAGGCTCAGCGCAAATTGGAGGAACAATGAGTTCTCCAACCAGTCTGACTGTCCCCCTGATTAAATTTTATCTGTGTATGCTTCTTTGTCACCTTCTCCGAGCTAACAATGATCGATTCTACATTTTCCTTGAACTGCATCCCCCTTGATGTCTCGTTTTCACACCTTGTGCCTGTCCCGCTGAGTTACTCCAGCATTTTGTGTCTATCTTCAGTGTAAACCAACATCTGCAGTTCCTTCCGACACACTAGCAATGCTCACCTGGTTAAGAATATATCAACATCCAACAACTTTACATTGCAGCAGCATTTGCTTCTTCAGTCTTGCACAGGTGGAAACAAGGTTTGAGAATTTTTCCTAGCAAAATATACTTCACTTACACAGTGAAAATTATCAGCCATGAAAAAAGGATTCTTGAGGCCCACTTGCCACAAAATTTAACAGTTCACATTCTTACGCATCTTTTCATTTCTACTTGGGCCAAGTGGGATTTACAGAGTTCCAATGTTTTGTCTTCAGCTGCTGTTTCCTGGTATTATAATAATGTAATTGGATTTTAAAATCTTATGTTGAGCTTCTGCAAGCACCTTCCTGTCTCTTGACATTTTTAGAGGCATGAGGGAGACCATACAGTGTGGTATGTGGAGTATATAGTTTCTGCATTTGTTGCTTTGTGTCTATGCACTCTTACATCGAGCATGCAACACGCCTGTTGCTGACTTTAGTCGAGCCTGCCTGTTATTTACCCAGTGTCGCACCGGTTTAGAGCTGCTCTTTGTCTGTGCTGTGTTGCTAGTTTCCCGGAGATCTGGTTACAGGCTGTACACTGCATCTGTTGCAAATGTCCCAGCGCTTCCTCCCGCTGCTGGCCGAGTGCTGATCCCGGAGAGAGCCGCATGAGGGATGCCCGGCGCCGGCCGCTGCAGCTGCCTCCGCCCGCTGCCCTGAGCCGGCGCTGAGCCTGGCCCCGAGTCCGCCCAGCACATCCCAGCTCATCGGGCCGGGCCGGGCCGGGCCGGGCTCAGGCAAGTGAACCGCCGGCTTCCTGCAACAGGGGGAGAGGCAGGCTCAGGCTCAGGCTCAGGCTCCGGCTCCGGCCGCCCGCCCGCCCGCTCTCAGTGTGTACATTGGTAGAGGAGGGAGTGGCGGGGAGCAATGTGAGAGGGCTGAGGGGCAATGTGAGAGGGCTGAGGGGCAATGTGAGAGGGCTGAGGGGCAATGTGAGAGGGCTGAGGGGCAATGTGAGAGGGCTGAGGGGCAATGTGAGAGGGCTGAGGGGCAATGTGAGAGGGCTGAGGGGCAATGTGAGAGGGCTGAGGGGCAATGTGAGAGGGCTGAGGGGCAATGTGAGAGGGCTGAGGGGCAATGTGAGAGGGCTGAGGGGCAATGTGAGAGGGCTGAGGCAGAGAAACTGAGATAAGACAGTGTGTGAGGGGGATGGAGACGGACGGCGGAAAGGAGTGAGGGGAGGAGTGATGGAGTGAGTGTGAGGCTCTGAGGGGAGTGAGTTATGGTGAGGGGAGTGATGGAGAGTGAGTGATGGTGAGTGAGTGATGGTGAGTGAGGGGAGGGAGTGACGGTGAGTGAGTGATGGAGAGTGAGGGGAGGGAGTGAGTGATGGAGAGTGAGGGGAGGGAGTGAGTGATGGAGAGTGAGGGGAGGGAGTGATGGGGAGTGAGTGATGGTGAGAGAGGGGAGTGATGGAGAATGAGGGGAGCGATGGTGAGTGAGTGATGGTGAGAGAGGGGAGTGATGGAGAGTGAGGGGAGTGAGTGAGGGGAGTGAGTGAGGGAGTGATGGTGAGTGATGGAGAGTGAGGGGAGTGATGGAGAGTGAGTGGAGGGAGTGATGGAGAGTGAGGGGAGTGAGTGAGGGAGTGATGGAGAGCGAGTGACAGTGAGTGATAGTGAGAGAGGGGAGTGATGGAGAATGAGGGGAGTGATGGTGAGAGAGGGGAGTGATGGAGAATGAGGGGAGTGATGGTGAGAGAGGGGAGTGAGGGGAGTGATGGAGAATGAGGGGAGTGATGAAGAGTGAGTGATGGAGAGTGAGGGGAGTGATGGAGAGTGAGGGGAGTGATGGAGAGTGAGGGGAGGGAGTGATGGTGAGTGAGGGGAGGGAGTGGTGGAGAGTGAGTGATGGTGAGAGAGGGGAGTGATGGAGAATGAGGGGAGTGATGGTGAGAGAGGGGAGTGATGGAGAATGAGGGGAGTGATGAAGAGTGAGTGATGGAGAGTGAGGGGAGTGATGGAGAGTGAGGGGAGTGATGGAGAGTGAGGGGAGGGAGTGATGGAGAGTGAGGGGAGGGAGTGATGGAGAGTGAGGGGAGTGAGTTAATGCGAGGGAGTAATGGAGTGAGTTATGGTGAGGGGAATAACTCACCATAGGGGAGTGAGGAGAGTGAGTGATGGTGAGTGATGATGAGTGAGGGGAGGGAGTGATGGAGAGTGAGTGAGGGGAGGGAGAGAGTGATGGTGAATGAGTGATGAGGGGCCGGGGTTTGCCGTCACTCACTCACTCACTCACGACCCCTCACAACATCCCGGTAACTGGGGGGAGGAGGGGGGTGTCCGGGTCGCGACCCTCGCCCCCACCCCGTTCACAGACCCCCCCCCCCCCTCCTCCCACCGCGACCCACGCCGGTGCTGGGCGAGGCCTAGGCCGGGCCGGGTCGGGCCGGGCCACGGCGACGGTGAGCCCGGGGCCGAGTGAGTGAGGGGGGGTCGGGCCCTCCAGGCCGGCCAGGCCGGCGTCCAGCTTGGAGCTGACTGGGGACCTGTGGCGGGGGCCCGGGGGGAGCCGGGCAGTGCAGGGGGAGAGCGGCACCCGAGCACAGAGACTGTCAGTGAGGGGAGAGTCAGCCCTCCCTGGTCACCCTCACCTCCATCATCGCTGTGTGTGTCTGTCTGTGTGTGTGTGTGTGTGTGTGTGTGTGTGTGGACACCGGCGGTTGTGGTCTGTCAGTGAGAGAGGGGAGAGAGGGTCAGTGAAGGGGGAGAGAGGGTCAGTGAGGGGGAGAGAGGGTCAGTGAGGGGGGAGAGAGGGTCAATGAGGGGGGAGAGAGGGTCAATGAGGGGGGAGAGGGGGGTCAGTGAAGGGGGAGAGAGGGTCAGTGAGGGGGAGAGAGGGTCAGTGAGGGGGGAGAGAGGGTCAATGAGGGGGGAGAGAGGGTCAGTGAAGGGGGAGAGGGGGGTCAGTGAAGGGGGAGAGAGGGTCAGTGAGGGGGAGAGAGGGTCAGTGAGGGGGGAGAGAGGGTCAATGAGGGGGGAGAGAGGGTCAGTGAGGGGGGGAGGGGGTCAGTGAAGGGGGAGAGAGGGTCAGTGAGGGGGAGAGAGGGTCAGTGAGGGGGGAGAGAGGGTCAATGAGGGGGGAGAGAGGGTCAGTGAGGGGGGAGGGGGTCAGTGAGGGGGGAGAGGGTCAATGAGGGGGGAGAGAGGGTCAGTGAGGGGGGAGAGAGGGGAGAGAGGGTCAGTGAGGGAGGAGAGAGGGTCAGTGAGGGGGGAGAGAGGGTCAGTGAGGGGGGAGAGAGGGGGGGAGAGGGTCAGTGAGGGGGGAGAGGGTCAGTGAGGGGGGAGAGGGTCAGTGAGGGGAGAGAGGGTCAGTGAGGGGAGAGAGGGTCAGTGAGGGGGAGAGAGGGTCAGTGAGGGGGGAGAGAGGGGGGAGAGGGTCAGTGAGGGGGGGAGAGGGTCAGTGAGGGGGGAGAGAGGGTCAGTGAGGGGGGAGAGGGGGGAGAGGGTCAGTGAGGGTCAGAGAGAGGGGAGAGGGTCAGTGAGGGGGGAGAGAGGGTCAGTGAGGGGGGAGAGAGGGTCAGTGAGGGGGAGAGAGGGTCAGTGAGGGGAGAGAGGGGAGAGAGGGTCAGTGAGGGGAGAGAGGGGAGAGAGGGTCAGTGAGGAAGGAGAGAGGGTCAGGGGGGGAGAGGGTCAGTGAGGGGGAGAGAGGGTCAGTGAGGGGGGAGAGGGTCAGTGAGGGGGGTGAGGGTCAGTGAGGGGGGAGAGAGGGTCAGTGAGGGGGGAGAGGGTCAGTGAGGGGGGAGAGAGGGGAGAGAGGGTCAGTGAGGGGGAGAGAGGGTCAGTGAGGGGGGAGAGGGTCAGTGAGGGGGGTGAGGGTCAGTGAGGGGGGAGAGAGGGTCAGTGAGGGGGTGAGGGTCAGTGAGGGGGGAGAGAGGGTCAGTGAGGAGGGAGAGAGGGTCAGTGAGGGGGAGAGAGGGTCAGTGAGGGGGGAGAGAGGGTAGAGGGTCAGTGAGGGGAGAGGGTCAGTGAGGGGGGAGAGAGGGTAGAGGGTCAGTGAGGGGGGAGAGGGTCAGTGAGGGGGGGAGAGGGTCAGTGAGGGGGGGAGAGGGTCAGTGAGGGGGGAGAGAGGGTCAGCGAGGGGAGAGAGGGTCAGCGAGGGGGGAGAGGGTCAGTGAGGGGGGAGAGTCAGTGAGGGGGGAGAGTCAGTGAGGGGGGAGAGGGTCAGTGAGGGGGAGAGGGTCAGTGAGGGGAGAGGGTCAGGGGGGGAGGGGGTCAGTGAGGGGGACAGAGGGGAGAGGGTCAGTGAGGGGAGAGAGTCAATGAGGAAGGGAGCGAGAGTGTCTGAGTGGGAGAGAGGGGCGGGGAGGTGGTACCTCACATCCCCACTCTGTGTTGTTAGGGGGAGAGAGAAAGAGAGAGACCCCTGGTCTTCCCTCATCTCCATTCCTGTGAGTCTGTATAGGCTGTTGTGGTCAGTGAAGGGAGAGAGGGGAGGGGAGGGGGAGGGGGGGGGGGGGGGGAATATGGTCCCTCATATCGTTATTCTGCATTGGTCAGTGAGGAGGAGAGGGACAGTGAGGGGTGGGAAAGGGGACGGGGAGCAAGGGACAGGGGTGGGGAACAGGGAGAGAGGGATGGAGGGTGGGGGACAGGGAGGTGAGGGACTGGGTGGTGGTGGGAGGGGGGCTGGTACCTCACACCCCCCACACCCTCTGTCGTGTTTAGTTTAGAGATCCAAGATGGAAACAGGCCCTTCGGCCCACCGGGTCCAATGCCGACCATTGTTCATCCGTACACATTAGTTCTATGTTATCCCACTTTCTCATCCAGTCCCTACACACTAGGGGCAAATTACAGTTAACCTACACGGTTTTGGTTAAAAGTTAAACCCGCACGTCTTTGGGATGCGGGAGGAAACTGGAGCACCTGGAGAAAAGCCACGCGGTCACAGGGAGAACGCGCAAACTCCACACAGACAGCATCCGAGGTCAGGATCGAACCTGGATCTTTGGTGCTGTCTGTGTGGAGTTGCACCACTGGGTCGCCCATGTGTCACTGAGGGGGAGAGAGACATTGTTCCCCTACTCCCTCACCCCCTGTGCAATGTTTGCACACTGGGCAATGTGGTGCATCAGTGAGCGAGAGGCCTGGTCCCTCATCCCCCCCACCCACCGCCTTCTGGTCAGTCACCGCGCACTGGGCAATGTGGTCCCTCACACTAATCCTCTGTGTAGTGATGTTGTTAGCAGGGAGAGAGGGAGAAGCCTAGACCCCCAGACAACCCCCACAATGGACAAACAGATATGTCAGTGAGTGAGGGGAAAGGCCTGGTACCTGGTATGCCTCCCATTCCCCCTCCTGTGCATGCACACTGTGCACTTGACAATGAGAGGGGGTGAAGGTGGGAGATGGGCCTCATCATTCATCCCTTGCAATATGCCACCTCAAACGCTCCCTGTGTCTCAGCTGTGGTGTACACTGGGGTGTGGATAGTGAGTGGGGGGTAGAGAGAGGGAGAGAGAACTGGTTTCCCATCCCTTGTGTGTGCTTCACCCCACCCTGTCTCTCATGGTATAAGGTGCTGTAAGCGAGGGAGGGGTAGAGAGAGGGTGGGGTGGACTCCCCTTGCATGTGCCTCCAAGTCTCCCTTTGTCGTCTACCCTGCACCGAGGCATTGTCAGTAACAGGGGGGGAGGAGAGGGGGAGGCCTGGCCCCCCCAACTCTCCCCGCGTTGTCTACCCCACCTCTCACAGTGTTGTCTCCCTTGCACTATTTTCAGCGGGGATAGGAAGGGAGAGAGAGGACAGGACATTCCCTGTCATTCAGACGTGTGCCTCCCACGTCTCCCTGTATGATACACTGAGGTGTTGTCATTGAGCGGGGTAAAGGGAGGGGCATGGGCCCCTCTCTGTGTGTGTCTCACCTGCACCGTGCAGTGTTGGCAGTGAGTGGGGGGATGGGGAGGTAGGGTTGGGATGGATGGGGGGGGGAAATAGGAGGAATGGGGAGGGAGCTTTAGGGTGATAAAGAGGAATAGGGGACAGAGAGGGAGGGATGGGGAAATATGGAAGGGATAGAGGCTTAATCCCCATTGCCTGTGTATTCCCCCTCTCTCCGTGTGTGTGTGTGTGTGTCTCTACCAGTGTGTGTGTGTCCCCGTGTGTGTGAGTCTCTCTCCTAGTGTGTGTGTGTCTCTCCCAGTGTGTGTCTTTCCCAGTGTGTCTTTCCCAGTGTGTGTGTCTCTCCCAGTGTGTGAGTGGCTCTCTCCCAGTGTGTGTCTCTCTCAATGTGTGTGTGTTTGTGTTTCTACCAGTGTGTGTGTGTGTGTCTACCAGCGTGTGTGTGAGTCTCTCTCCCAGTGTGTGTGTGTCTGTCTCCCAGTGTGTGTGTCTGTCTCCCAGTGTGTGTGTGTCTGTCTCCCAGTGTGTGTGTGTGAGTCTCTCTCCCAGTGTGTGTGTGTCTGTCTCCCAGTGTGTGTGTCTGTCTCCCAGTGTGTGTGTGTCTGTCTCCCAGTGCGTGTCTCTCCCAGTGCGTGTCTCTCCCAGTGCGTGTCTCTCCCAGTGTGTGTCTCTCCCAGTGTGTGTGTGTTTGTGTTTCTACCAGCGTGTGTGTGTGTCTACCAGCGTGTGTGTGAGTCTCTCCCAGTGTGTGTGTGTCTCTCTCCGAGTGTGTGTGTGTATCTGTCTCCCAGTGTGTGTGTGTGTCTGTCTCCCAGTGTGTGTGTGTGTCTGTCTCCCAGTGTGTGTGTCTCTCTCCCAGTGTGTGTGTGTATCTGTCTCCCAGTGTGTGTGTGTGTCTGTCTCCCAGTGTGTGTGTGTGTCTCTCTCCCAGTGTGTGTGTGTGTCTGTCTCCCAGTGTGTGTGTGTGTCTGTCTCCCAGTGTGTGTGTGTGTCTGTCTCCCAGTGTGTGTGTCTCTCCCAGTGTGTGTGTGAGTGAGCCTCTCCCAGTGTGTGTGTATGTGTCTCTCCCAGTGTGCGTGAGTCTCTCTCCCAGTGTGTGTCTCTCAATAGACAATAGGTGCAGGAGTAGGCCATTCGGCCCATCGAGCCAGCACCACCATTCAATATTATCATGGCTGATCATTCTCAATCAGTACCCCGTTCCTGCCTTCTCCCCATACCCCCGACTCCGCTATCCTTAAGAGCTCTATCTAGCTCTCTCTTGAAAGCATTCAGAGAACTTGCCTCCACTGCCTTCTGAGGCAGAGAATTCCACAGATTTACAACTCTCTGACTGAAAAAGTTTTCCCTCATCTCCGTTCTAAATGGCCTACCCCTTATTCTTAAACTGTGGCCCCTGGTTCTAGGCTCTAACGTGTCCAACCCCTTAATAATCTTATATGTTTCGATAAGATCCCCTCTCATCCTTCTAAATTCCAGTGTATACAAACCTAGCCGCTCCAGTCTTTGAACATATGACAGTCCCGCCATTCCGGGAATTAACCTAGTAAACCTATGCTGCACGCCCTCAATAGCAAGAATATCCTTCCTCAAATTTGGAGACCAAAACTGCACACAGTACTCCAGGTGCGGTCTCACTAGGGCCCCATACAACTGCAGAAGGACCTCTTGGTATAAGCTCCTATACTCAACTCCTCTTGTTATGAAGGCCAACATTCCATTGGCTTTCTTCACTGCCTGCTGTACCTGCATGCTTCCTTTCAGTGACTGATGCACTAGGACACCCAGATCCCGTTGTACGTCCCCCTTTCCTAACTTGACACCATTCAGATAATAATCTGCCTTCTTATTCTTATCACTAAAGTGGATAACCTCACACTTATTCACATTAAACTGCATCTGCCATGCATCCGCCCACTCACCCAACCTATCCAAGTCACCCTGCAACCTCATAGCATCTTCCTCACAGCTCACACTACCACCCAGCTTTGTATCATCTGCAAATTTGCTAATGGTACTTTTAATCCCTTCATCCAAGTCATTAATGTATATTGTAAATAGCTGCGGTACCAGCACCGAGCCTTGCGGTACCCCACTAGTCACTGCCTTCCATTCTGAAAGGGACCCATTTATCCCCATTCTTTGCTTTGTCTTTCAACCAATTTTCTATCCATGTCAGTACCCTACCCCCAATACCATGTGCTCTAGTTTTGCCCACCAATCTCCTATGTGGGACCTTGTCGAAGGCTTTCTGAAAGTCGAGGTACACCACATCCACTGGCTCTCCCCTGTCAATTTTCCTACTTACATTCTCAAAAAATTCCAGAAGATTAGTCAAGCATGATTTCCCCTTCGTAAATCCATGCTGACCTGGAACGATCCTGTTACTGCTATCCAAATGCTCCGCAATTTCGTCTTTTATAATTGACTCCAGCATCTTCCCCACCACTGATGCCAGACTAACTGGTCTATAATTTCCCATTTTCTCTTCCCCTCCTTTCTTAAAAAGTGGGATAACATTAGCTTCCCACCAATCCACAGGAACTGATCCAGAATCTATAGAACATTGGAAAATGATCACGAATGCGTCCACAATTTCTAGAGCCACCTCCTTAAGTACCCTGGGATGCAGACCATCAGGCCCTGGGGATTTATCAGCCTTCAGTCCCATCGGTCTACCCAACACCATTTCCTGCCTAATGTGAATCTCCTTCAGTTCCTCCGTCACCCTAGGATCTCTGGCCACTAGAACATCTGGGAGATTGTTTGTATCTTCCTTAGTGAAGACAGATCCAAAGTACCGGTTCAACTCATCTGCCATTTCCTTGTTCCTCATAATAAATTCCCCTGCTTCTGACTTCAAGGGACCCACATTTGCTTTGACTATTTTTTTCCTCTTCACATACCTAAAAAAGCTTTTACTATCCTCCTTTATATATTGGCTAGCTTACCCTCGTACCTCATCTTTTCTCCCCTTATTGCCTTTTTAGTTATCTTCTGTTGCTCTTTAAAATATTCCCAATCCTCTGGCTTCCCACTCCTCTTTGCTATGATATACATCTTCTCTTTTATTTTTATGCTGTCCTTGACTGCCCTTGTCAGCCACGGGTGCTGAATATTCAGATCCCAGCCCTGGTCCTCTTGTAGCCATGTCTCTTACTCCCCTTAGAATCTTTCCTCCTCTTTGGGATGAATTGATCCTGCAACTTCTGCATTGTTCCCAGGAATACCTGCCATTGCTGTTCCACCGTCTTCCCTGCTAGGGCCTCCTTCCAGTCAAATCTGGCCAGCTCCTGCCTCATGCCTCTGTAATCCCTTTGCTATTCTGTAATACTGACACTTCCGATTTTCCCTTCTCCCTCTCAATTTGTAGAGTAAAACTTATCATATTGTGATCACTGCCTCCTAATGGCTCTTTTACCTTGAGTCCCCTTATCAGATCAGGTTAATTACACAACACTAAATCCAGAATTGCCTTCTCCCTGGTAGGCTCCAGTACAAGCTGTTCTAAGAATCCATCTCGGAGGCACTCCACAAACTCCCTTTCCTGGGGTCCAGCACCAACCTGATTTTCCCAGTCTACCTGCATGTTGAAATCTCCCATAGCCACCGTAGCATTACATTTGCGACATGCCAATTTTAGCTCTTGGTTCAACTTGCACCCTATGTCGAGGCTACTGTTTGGGGACCTGTAGATAACTCCCATTAGGGTCTTTTTACCCTTACAATTCCTCATTTCTATCCATACTGATTCTGTCACCCCTTACAAGGGAGTGAATATCATTCCTTACCAACAGAGCGACCCCACCCCTTCTGCCCACCTGTCTGACTTTTCTATAGGTTGTGTACCACTGAATATTCAGTTCCCAGCCCTGGTCCTCTTGTAGCCATGTCTCTGTGATTCCCACAACATCATACTTGCCAATGTCTAACTGAGCCTCAAGCTCATCCACTTTATTTTTTATACTTCGCGCATTTAAATACAACACTTTAACTTCGGTATTCACCTCCCTCCCCTCTCACACCAGTCACAATTGGCCCTGACCTTACTCTCATCCCTTCTAGAACTTCCCTTCCCATTTATTCGAGAGTCTTTTGCAATTTCTCCTGTATTCACTTCCCCTTTAACTCCATCTTCATATTTCCAATTTGTCAACCCCTCTCCCCCACTACTTAGTTTAAAGCCACACGTGTAGCACTAGCAAACCTGCCTGCCAGAATGTTGGTCCCCCTGCAGTTAAGGTGTAACCCGTCCCTTTTGTACAGGTCACCCCTACCCCAGAAGAGATCCCAGTGGTCTAGAAATCTAAATCCCTGCTCTCTGCACCAGCCCCTCAGCCATACATTCATATCCCCGATCTCTCTGTTCCTGTTCTCACCAGCACGAGGTACAGGTAGCAGTCCAGAGACAACCATCCTCGACGTCCTACTTCTCAGTCTTCTTCCTAACTCTCTAAACTCACGTTGCAGTATCTCCTTCCTCTTCCTCCCGACGTCGTTCGTGCCCACGTGCACAACTACTTCCGGTGGATCGCCTTCCCTCGCTAGGATGTTCTGAAGCCGGTCCGTCATGTCTTGAACCCTGGCACTAGGGAGGCAACAGACCATCCTCAAGTCCCGCCTGCGGCCACAGAATCTACTGTCCGTACCTCGGACAATGGAGTCACCCACTACTATGGCTCTTCCTGACTTCAGTCTCCCTGGTCGAGTTTCCTTGCCTGGATTAGAGCCGCCAACCTGTCCGCCGCTCGGACTGGAAGCGTCTTCTGCCCCGACAGCTCCCAAGAGGGTGTACCTGTTTGCAATAGGCACAGCCACTGGGGTCTCCTGTAGTCCACGTTCACTCCCCCCTGAAACGGTCTCCCATCTTCGCTTGACCTGGACCCTTGGCATGACAGCCTCACAGTAGGTCCTGTCCAGGAAACTCTCGCATTCCCGGATGGCCCTGAGGTCATCCAGCTGCTTTTCCAACTCCACCACACGTCCATTCAGGAGCTGCACTTGGACACAGTTCTTGCAGGTGTAGCCCCCAGAAGATCCAGCGGTGTCCCTACCTTCCCACATCCTGCAGGAAACTCACTGCACCAACTTATCCGCCATTACTTTAGTGTCTAAAAACAAATCAAGCTTAAAAACAAGAGTATCCTCCTCACCTCAGCCAGACAGGGCTCCCAATGTGTGTGTTTGTGTTTCTACCAGTGTGAGTCTCTCTCCCAGTGTGTGTGTGAGTCTCTCTCCCAGTGTGTGTGTGTGAGTCTGTCTCCCAGTGTGTCTCTCTCCCAGTGTGTTTGTTTCTACCAGTGTGTGTGTGTTTGTGTTTCTACCTGTGTGTGTGTGTGTGTGTGTGAGTCTCTCTCCCAGTGTGTGTGTTTGTATTTCTACCAGTGTTTGTGTTTCGACCTGTGTGTGTGTCTCTCTCTCTCTCCGTGTGTGAGTCTCTCCCAGTGTGTGTGTCTCTCTCCCAGTGTGTGTGTTTGTGTTTCGACCTGTGTGTGTGTCTCTCTCTCTCTCCGTGTGTGCGTGTGTGAGTCTCTCCCAGTGTGTCTCTCTCTCTCCCAGTGTGTGTGTGTGTGTCTCCCTGCGTGTACGTGTGTGAGTCTCTCTCCCAGTGTGTTTTTTGTGTTTCTACCAGTATGTGTGTTTGTGTTTCTACCTGTGTGTGTCTCTCTCTCTCCCAGTGTGTGTCTCTCTCTCCCCCAGTGTTTGTGTTTCTACCAGTGTGTGTGTGTTTGTGTTTCTACCTGTGTGTGTGTGTGTCTCTCTCCCAGGCCACTCACTCAACACTGTGTGTGTGTCTCTCCCAGTGTGTGTGTGAGTGTGAGTCTCTCCCAGTGTGTGTGTGTATGTGAGTCTCTCCCAGTGTGTGTGAGTGAGTCTCTCTCCCAGTGTGTGTGTGTGTATGTGAGTCTCTCTCCCAGTGTGTGTGTATGTGAGTCTCTCCCAGTGTGTGTCTCTCTCTCCCTGTGTGTGTGTGTGTGTGTATGTATGTGTGTGTCTCTCCCAGTGTGTGTGTGTGTGTGTGTGTGTGTGTGTGTGTGAGTCTCTCCCAGTGTGTGTGTGTGTGTGTGTGTGTGTGAGTCTCTCCCAGTGTGTGTGTGTGTGTCTCTCCCAGTGTGTGTGAGTCCCACCTCTCTCCGTGAGTCCCGAGGTGAGGCGGGCTCGGGGCTGCTGTCAGCATACAGTGAGCGCTGGGGGAGGGACTGTGTGAGGGAGATCCGTGTGTAACGGCGGAGATCAGCTGCTCGGCCCTGCTCCGCCGGCCGCCCTTGATTCTCTGCCCCCGTGTACATGCAGAGAGCCGGCGAGGCCCCGGTCCCGGCCCCCCGCTGCCCGATGGAGGAGTAAGGTAAGGCACAGCACATCTTGTACCTGCCCCCGGGCCGCTGTTGAATGCACCATCTCCAACTCCTCCTGCCCGCCTGCCTCAGCTTGCACTTTCTGCAAAGTGTTATTTCCTCGCCCCGGCTGTCGGCGAGTGGGGACTGGAGGGAGAGAGAGAGAGAGAGAAAGCTGAAACCATTCCATGTCCTGCAGATCACACGTCCATGCCTCGCAGCCACTCGCCCACTTGCAACAGGGACACTTTAAAAAATATCGTCGTTAAAGCGTGAGTGAGTGAGCAGAGCCAGGCAGGCAAGCAGAGGAGTGGGTGAATGAGTGGCCTGGTGTGGAGTGAGGGGAGTGACTTGGTGCTCATGGAGGGGAGAGGGAGGGAGGGAGGGAGTAGCCTGGGGTTGAGGGAATGAGTGAGTGGCCTGATGCTAATGGAGGAGTGAGTGAGTGAGTGAGTGGCCTGGTGTTGAGTGAGTGAGTGGCCTGGTAGTGAGTGAGTGGCCTGGTGTTGAGTGAGAGAGAGAGTGAGTGGCCTGGTAGTGAGTGAGTGTTGCAGGGCCGGCAGAGGGGAAATGGCAGCGTCGCTGGCAGCTCTGTCTGTGGGTCTGTGGGTCTGTGACTGACTGACTGACTCTGTGCTCTCGGCTTCCCCCAAGCAAGATGGACTCTCGCACTCGCTGTCTTGTCAGCGCTCGCATCGACATTTTGCACACAGCGATGCAAACTTGAGCTTGGCCTACTTTGCACGGCCACCGTGGTGCTGGGCGAGGGAGGGCTGGCTGGCTGGCTGGCTGGCTGGCGGCTGGGGCCGGGCCCGGGGCCCACATTGTAACTTAGTGAGTGAGTGTACTTTTTGTTGTTGGGCCGGCTGCTTGTGTGTATGTGTGGAGCTGCCGGGACCAGAGAGCCTGGGGGTTTTGTCTGTGTTGTTGCAAGCCGTCCTTTTCCGGAACACCCCGTGTTTGGACGTCGGGTTACAGTGTACCTGTGTCGCGGTCTCAGAAAAGTGATTGGTTTCCAACTTAATATCATTGTTCAGTGGCAGGGGAGGCTGTACAATTACAGCATATTGTAGTGTTTTAATACGCAAGGCGTAGTGTACGTCCCATGTGCCGAGTCTGCACAGCACACACAGCACAGCACAGCACTGACAAGTCCTGTAACTACTGGCTGCCACCACTGAACCAATAGACAGAGTTGGTCCACAGCAAACTCGTCGCATTTCGCCGGATTAATTCAACACAAACACCATTTTTTAGCCAGTTCTGTTACCATAAGTTTGCACTTTGAGTCAACGTGCGCAAGTTTTAATTCATGCTTAAGTTAAACACAGGTAGAATGCAGGGGTGTTGAGTATTTCAAAACCTCAGAAAATGTCAATGTTTTCAAAACTTCGGTTCTTCCAATAGGGTATTGACGAAAATCAATGTGCAGGGTCACTGCTTGAAGGAAGGTAAGCTGAAGGAATTAATCACAATTATTTACAGTTGTTAACTGCTTCGAGGAAATGGCTGCAGTTCTGTTGTAAAAGAGAGATTTTATATCGCAGTTGCTTTAAGAAACATCTTTATTCATAACGTATGGCTTGTTCATTTTGTACTGTTTGTTGGTGGTCTTCAATTATAAGGAAGATTAACTGAGGCTTTCTCCATTGGTCATGAATTATCCTATTGGAACAGTTGGTATTCAGATTTGAAGTTTATAATCAGCGATGTGATTTGACTAAAGTTTATTATTTTGTTAAGAGAGTTGTAATTAGAACTTTATTCCGAAATATCCTTCCTTGGTTTGGTGTATTACTGATATCATGCTATTTTACAGCTGATAGAGATTTTTTGTATTAAAGTTTAGAAAAATATAATTTCATTTTAGTTAAGGTGACATTATGAATTAAGATAAGACGCTGTTTGAATGGATTCCTTTTCATTCTCTTCTCAAAACACCCAAACCTCAGCTACTAGCTTTGACATTTTTTTAATGAAAAATTCAAAACGGCATTCTATGATCAAAATACAATTTGGACGTGTCTCCAACAGCTGTAATAAAGGGCATTTACCACTGCTCAGTGATATTTGTGCAGGATTCTTTTTAAAAAAAAACCAGTTGTGGAGAAAGAGAGTAAGAATAGTAAATATCTTGATGATTATTATCAAGAACGGCCAACTCAAAACAGAAATGGGAAATTCATTTGTTTGAAGCATTCCCGTGTTGTACTGTTCTATGTTCTAAATATCCCAACCATTGGTGTGTTAGATAAGTTGTAGGAAGTTAAGACTCTTTGGATTATCCTGATGTTTGTATGTGAAAGAATTCAGGCTTATGGTGTAACAAAAAATATGATTTTATGAGCGAATAATTATGATTTTAGATCTTCAGATTGTACCTTGTCAACTCTCATAAGTCTTCCAATGCAAGGTTTGTACAATCAATGTAAAAGAGAAAAGAAGTTGAGTGTATGTCCAGATTTTGGGGTGCATCTCAGATAATGTAGTTCATCTCTGCATTTGGACAAGGGGATGACTAAGCCCATATCCCTGATCTGTAACTTTGATATGCTCATTACACTTGTGTTTGTTTGAATCAAAAATATTGGTGTATAGTTCTGTCATCTCTGAAAGCAGCATTGTGTGAATGAACTTCCCTGTGAACTTATTTTAAGTTGTAAAATATTTTTCAGCTGTGATACCACAGTTTCCCATCATGCAAGAGGAAATTGTGAGGGTGTGGAAGCAATTTTTGTTGGAAGATGTTGACATAAAAATACTATTATAGGCACAATGGAAAATGCCAATAACTTAAATTCCAATGATGCTAAACTTATGGCATACATAATATGTGTCCAATCAGTTCTCAATGGTTCAAATTCCAATTCATTAAAAAAAATCAAAAGTGAAAATGAGGATCAATTGATGATGAGATTGATCACTGTACCTTAATTGGTACACGTGACGATAAAAGACCTTTGAAACCTTTGAAGGGGTGAGGAAAGAAGGTAGAGTTGTCTTTCATTCAGAACATTTCATTATTTAACACTCTTGCTCCATAATTTGCATGTGGACCTGCCTGATGGCCTTAAGAAGTTGATGTGTGCCTCTTTCTTCAACCACTGCAGTCAGTGTGGTGAGTGAATGATGCAACTGAATGGATTGCAAGGCCACTTCAGAAAGGCAGATTCTTGCATACAGACCTTGACTAAGCTATTACAAATGGGTATGGTTGGTATAAAATGTTAGACTTAAAAGTTACATTTGAGGTTGAGAATGCGGTTCTGTGTTCATTAATACAGACTACTTGTATAAGGTGCAGAACAGCAATCCTGCAAAAGTATTATAACTTCAATTGGTGTAATGTCCTTTTGTGGGGCATGATCTGTATCTGTGCTGATGGGTATAAGGTGGCAGACGGTGAGTTTTAGTGTTGCATTAGTGATTACTAACTTGGATGAAGGAAGGGATATTGGAGAGAGTGGACTTTTTTTTCCCAATGTGATATGCCCAGCCATAGGCGGTTGTGATTTTAATTTTCTGCGACATAACACCTAAGGTGGGAAGATCTTTAATATTTCACAGTACTAAGTTAATGATTCTTAACCTGTTGACGGGATTGGAAGGACTGGTTCTGTTACAGGCTACATTACTTCCAGAACATCCTGAAATCATTCCCAGGAAGGCCATGGAGATTCTTCAGGGCACCTTGATCAATATTTATACATCAACTCACAACAACTAAACATATGATCTCATCAAATTACTTTTGGGAAATCTTACTGTGGACAAATTGGCTGCTATGTTTTCTATATTACAACACAATGCACATCAGAGTATTTTATTGTTGGGTTGTGAAAGACTTAAATATTTCATGAAACTTTTACCAATCAATACCTAATTTTTCTAATTTAAAATTTTTGTTTTAATTATTGTTCAGTAGTCTGATTTCAGAATATTGCAGTATGTCAATAATTTTTCATACGAGAAATACAGTGCAGAAACAGGCCCTTCCCCCCAACTTGCCCATGCCGACCAAGATGCCCCATCTACACTAGTCCCACCTGCCTGTATTTGGCCCATATCCCTCTAAACCTTTCCTATCACGTACCTGTCCAAATGTTTTTTAAGTACTGTTATTGTACCTGCCTCAAATACCTCCTCTGGCAGCTCGTTCATCATACCCACTACCTTCTTTGTGGAAAAGTTCCCCTCTGGCTCCTATTAAATCTTTCCCCTCTCACCTCAAACCTATGTCTTCTGGTTCTCAATTTCCCTAATTCTTGATTCCCTTTTGAAGAAAAATAAAATTGCATAGATATAACGTCCTGATTGTTATGCTGAACACATTGTCTCTTTTGCCATATGGAAAATATGGAAATTGAAAGTGATATGTGGATTCAGTTACGCATTCACAAATACCAAGGTTGTTATTATTTTTAATCAATTTTTGTGGGTTTGAGCATCAACGGCAAGGTTGGGTCTCATCCCAACTTAACCTTGAAAATGTGGTGATGAGCCATCCTCTAGAACTGCTGCAGTCCTTCTGCTCAAGGCACACCAATAACTTGTTTGGGGAAAGATATCCAGAATTTAGGCCCAGCGATGATGAGGGAATGGCAAAAGTCACAAAGGCGTACAACGTGGAAAGGTGCAGTGAGGTAGTGTATTCCATGCATTTCAAGCCCTCGCCTTTCTTCGAGGTAGAAGTCAGACCTGTGGCGGCTGCTCAGATGAGTACCTGCACTGTGCTTTGTGGATGGTACACACACATAATGAAGGGAAGGGTTGTTCAGGGTGCTTGAAGTACCAATCAATCAGGCAACATTTTCCTGGATAATGTCAACCTTCACTTGTCGATGAGCTGCACCATCCAGGCAGGAGACAGTTATTCCATCACACATTCATCATTGATTCTGCTCTTGTAGCCACGGATTTTGTGTGGTTGGACCAGTGGAATTTGTGATGAATCGTGACTCCGAGGATGTGGATGGTGAGGGCTGATAATTATGCACAAGAAAATGGGGCAGGAAGAGGCCAAATGATCCTTGGTAACTTCAAAGGAAAAATCCAATTGAACTTCTCAAACTTCAACTGCTTGATATTAAGCACCTGAACCATACAAAAACAGGGAAGTCCAAGGTTTGACTTTTTGTCTCTGCTGCTGTTTGTTTCAGGAAGGAATTGACCAGCTCACGTTTATCTCTGCTCTCCTTCTGGCTAAAATCTGGCTTCCTCTTGACATGGGGCAACTTTTGTTGGAAATGCACCTGCTGTGCTGGCTCTTACTCACGATCAGATAATGTGCTGCAGGATCCTCTTGAGGGATGGTTACTTGGTGAGATGCTGGAGAATGAGTAATTTATGTTAAACTGGACTCCATGAAGGAGTCTATTTCTAGAGAGAAGAAATTGCAGCTAAATGAAGGAATTTTTAAATAGAGTATTATTTGGGTTTAATATTTTAAGAATGGCATGTCTCTTAAATTGATTTCTACAAATTGTTTACTAATATTTGACCATTGCAAGATATAGTACGGAGTGGGGCATTCCTTGGAAATGTAGTTATTGCAGCACCTCCTACATGCGGGGTTAGTAAATTTTAATTATACTCAATATATTTCTGATAATATATATAAACTTCAGGAACGTACTTCCCAAGTAACATCAGCATGCATCCTCGAGTACTGTTACACCACCATCAGGTATGCCTATCGCTCCGTTCCTAATCTCGGCTGGTCTGGTCATCCGTTGGTGCTGCTCCTGCAAGCTTACGGACAGAGATTGATGCACGAGGCTCCAACAAAGAGAGTATTACATCCATGGTCTTAGGAAGCGGAGGGTCCACTGAACGTCTGCTTTGAGTTGATGGACTGGAGCTTGTTCGAGTGCACCATCCAGCCTGAATGAGTCCACCTCAGACATCGCTGGTTTCATCAAGAAATGTGTTGACAACTACATTCCGACAGACACTCTCTGCTAAAGTCTAGATCCCAGGCTTTCATGAAGGATGGTCCCTCGCTGTACAAGAAGCCAGGTGGGATCTCCGCAAGTCCATCGGGAATGCCGAGAGGAACATGCAGAAGAAGCTGGAGGTTCAATTCAAGCAGATGCCTGGTGACTGGCTGGACCAGAATATCATCACGGGGTACAAGTTAAAATCCAGATCTCTGGCACCGATGCATCTCCACTGGATGAGTTCAATGAGTTTTACGCCATTTTGAACTGGCACACAATGTTCCAGTGAGGCCCGTTTCCACACTCCTATCCCCATTGGCTCTGTTCCATGCATCTCAGAGGCTGACGACGGATCTGCTTTTATGAGGGGGATCTCTCGGAAAGTGGCTGATCCGGATGGAGTCCCCAAACGGATTTTGAAGTCTTGACCAATCAACTGACCGCAGTCTTCATCGATATCTTCAACCTCTCGTCATCAGCAGGTACTGTTCCCATCCGTTCAAGGAAACGTTCGTCATTCCAGTCACCAAGGGAAATAAAATGACCTGTGTCAATGACCCGCACCCAGTAACACTAATGTTGACCATAATGAAGTGCTTTGAGAAATTGGTAATGGCCCACATCAGTGCTAGTCTTCCAGGCAATCTTGACCCATTGCAATTAGCGTGCAGGAAATTTGGATCTACAAAGAATGGCATCTCTCTTGCACTACATTCTGTTTTGGACCACCTTCATATAGCACAGACTTCAACATCACAATACCAAATAAGCTCATTCTTAACCTTCTGGATCTTGGCCATGGGGCCACCATCTCCAGCTGCCTGAACGTACAGAGAGTGGTGAACACAGCCTAGTCTCTCACAGGCTCCTCCCTCCTACTTCACGGTGCGTTGAATCGGGAAGGTGGAATGGATCATTAAGGATGCCCACTACCCTGGCCATTCTCCTTTCTACCTTGTGGCATAAGAACAGACTTAAGAACAGCATTTCCCCCATGGCTATCAGGCTCATGCAAAAATCAGCTCTTTCTCACCAACTTCCTGGAAGGACTACTGCGAACCATTATGCTTGACTCGACTTCATTCAGTTATTCTGCTCCTGACTTTAGTACTATTTCACAGTGCGCCACAATCATTGCATTATTCTGCTGATTTGCACTCCTTGTATTTATTGTTTATTTATCATTACTGTAAGTACACTGTTTACTCTGTGAGCTTCAAATGAACAAGGAATTTCATTGCACCCTGGTGGATATGGCAATAAACTAATTTGAATAGGGCCTAAATATATTTGTTCTACTGTAACAGTGTGAGGTATGTTGTGGTGTTAATTGATTACTTTCAGAGTGATAATCATAAGTAAGATTTGAATTAAATTTGTGATTTTCAATGTTCATAAAAGGGAAACATAACCGTCTCATAATTTTAGACCGAATATTAAATTGCATCAATTGTTTTAATTTGATTTTTAGTATGAGTATGACTATTGATGGTTGCAGTATTTTACTCAGTCGGGGAACCAAGAACCAGAGGACATGGGTTTACAGAGAGATCTAATAGGAAATTGAGGGACATCTTGTTCACACAGAGGGTGGTGGGTTTATGGAACAAGCTTCCAGAGGAAGTAGTTGAGGCAGGTACTATAATAGCATTTAAAAGACACTTGGACAGGTACATGGATTGGAGAGGTTTAGAGAAATATGGACCAAACGCAGGCAAATGGGACTAGCTTAGATGGGGTAGATTGGTCGGCATGGGCAAGTTGGGCCCCAAGAGCCTGTTTTCATACTGTATGACTCAATTTGAGCTCCCCACGTGTACATTTATTGTTGTGCATGGAATTTTGATTTAATGGGGATTACACCACATTCATTTCATGTTGATTCCTCGTCTGACCTATTATGTTAAGAAATGGAATTGGAAAGGCAGGTGTTTGAACCGTTGTCAGTGAGCTGGTGCTCACTGGTGTTGGCCACTCAGCTGTCATTCACTTCAACCACAGCGTCATAAATTCGCAGCGTTGCTCTAGACCACTTGGTGCTCTAGTTTTGTAGACAAAATGTGCTGGTATGCACATCAATTAAAAATTAAGCTACATTTATCAACAGTTTTTTCCATACATATATATCTGCCTCATCTGTCTCTTTTTTTATTTACCAATTAACTTCTAATTTAATAAACTATAATTCAAAAAGTATAGAATGCACACACTACAAATAAAACCTGATTATGTTTTTAACGTTTTCGTGGTGTTGGTGTGCTGGACTGGTGGGCATTGTCAGAGAGAAAGCACTGCCCAAACTAAATAAAAACCTATTGATTTCTACAAGAAACCTCCAAATAACCCAGCTTTCACAGTCTATTGAGGGAATGCGTCTATATTTGTCTTCTATTATCATTTGCTATGAAAAATGTTTCTGCTCATAGGTGTAAATTAAGATTATATTCTTTTGCTCTTGTTTTTCTCACCGGAGAAAATCACTTTTTTTGCATCCACCGTCTCTAATCCTATTAACATGTTCAGTGCTCCAATTATATCACTCGTCAATCTTCTGCACATCCGGAACAACAGCCCGGTTTATAAAATTCGCCTTCGCTTTAGGAATCTTTGAATTGCGGTGCAATGAACAAAATAGTATTCTTCGTGGAAGATAGATGTTGGGAATGTTTTTGTGTTAATTGATGAATGCAAATGTCATTAGTCGTAATGGGAGGCTAAATGCATCAAAAGTAGTGTCTGACTGCTGCAGAGTGGGGCTGATGGCGTCCAGGTTTGCTGCAATGTTGGAGACATTGAAACAAAATGTACTTGCTGTGCCTCCTGTCCAGGTGGTGGCTGCAAGCACTTGGTGCTGTGCCTTCTGCAGGATTCGCAGTGGGAGCATGAACAAATTTGCTGCAGGACGATTTATTTAATTGATATGCAATTTGTATTAATTGGACCAAGCATTGGCAGGTGGGACTAGTGTAGATGGGGCAGCTTGGTTGGCATGGACAAGTTGGGCTGAAGGGCCTGTGCCCATGCTGTATGACTCCATGACTCGATTACATTTGAAGATGGGTTGAATTATGCACATAGAAGGAATAGAGAGAGATGGTCAGTATGGAAAAGTAGCACTGTGATGCAAAGATCAACCATGAACTTATTGATCCATGAAGCAGGCGTGGGGTGTAGGAAGGAACTGCAGATGCTGGTTTGGACCGAAGATAGATGCAAAATGCTGGTGTAACTCAACGGGACAGGCAGCATCTCTGGAGGGAAGGAATGGGCGATTCTTTGGGTCGAGACCCTTCTTCAGACCTCAAACCCACTAGGAATGCTGCGTTGCCCGATGTGGATGCATTGCGACGCAGACTGTCTCCTCGGCCTTGGCTAGTAGGTTGCATAAAGATATTGAAGATTTGCGGCATTGGAAGAGTGGATATTTCTTCATGGTCTTGCTGAAGCACTCCATCGACTGATGCAATCAGAACATTCCTGCACGGTCGCTGAATGGCGAATGCTTTCTGCAACAGCAGTTCAGAGCAATTCTTTCTGATGCCTTCTCCATTTTTGGTGAGAAGTGTGAAGTGTTAGATAAATTTAAGTTCATTTTCTTTTCAAATGTATCTTGGAATGAGACTTGTGAATATTAGGAATATAGTCACTTCTGCCAGTTTTTTAAAATGTTATTCATTCATAGAATGTGACCATTGGTTGCAAGGCCAAGTCGCGCTTCAGTGATTATGGACATAAAAAGCTGGGGTAACTCAGCGGGACAGGCAGCATCTCTGGAGAGAAGGAATGGGTGTCGTTTAGGGTCGAGACTCTTCCTCACTTCAATGGGTGGTTTGTGACTATATGAGTCACTACGATTCAGGTGAGAAAGGATTTCTGGATCTATGTCCAACTGGTGGTGAGGTGCTTTGCATCAGGTGAAATCTGGCCATGGCAATGTGATTGAACCTCCCAGAATGGCAGTCACTTTTCTTGCTGGAGACTGTTATTTCCTCGCATTTGCATGCATACATTTTGTTTGAAACTTGTCAGATGAAGCATGGATATTGTCAAAGACTTCCTGCCATATGGGGGGAGACTGCTTCAATTTCTGAGAAAATAGATTTTTTAGATTTAGAGATACAGCGCAGAAACAGGCCCTTCGGCCCACCGGGCCCGCGCCGCACAGCGATCCCCACACACTAACACCATCCTACACCCACTAGGGCCAATTTTTACATTTGCCCAGCCAATTAACCTACATACCTGTACGTCTTTGGAGCGTGGGAGGAAACCGAAGATCTCGGAGAAAACCCACGCATGTCAACGGGGGGAACGTACAGACGGCGCCCGTAATAAGGATCGAACCTGAGTCTCCGGCGCTGCATTCGCTATAAGGCGGCAACTCTACCGCAGGACAGTCCTGATGAACTAATGCTGATGATGTCCTTAGGATTTGGTGTCCAGCAACCACATACCTCCTTTGCAATGGTGTGGTTTCAGAAAGTGAAGAATTGTGTTCTTGGGTTTACCTTAACTTCAGTTTTACTGGATTCCTTGGCATCATAACTGCTTTGATGTAAAAAAAATCACTCCCAACTTGCCTCTGGAATTCATTTTCTTTCTCCAGGCAGTGGGACCTGGAGCCAAGAGCTCCTGGTGGAAGTAAACCTGAGCACCTGTTTAATTACTCCTTTTATAGCAACATCTTCCATCATTTAGTTGATGACTGAGACTGCTGTTGATGGTCCAGTTTAGGTTGGTTTGTTTATTTCTGGATACAGACAGTTGCAGGGCAGTTTTTCAACGAGCAAGGAAGCTGTCGTTGTGTTTTAACGAAGGGTGTCCAACTTGAAACGTTGACTCTGTTTCTCTTCCCTCGAAAAGCAATCTGACTTGAGCAATTCCAGCATTTTCTGCTTTTGTTTTAGATTTACTGCTTCTGCAGCTTAAAAAAAATATTTGGAGGCAGATGCCATTGGAAGTGCTTGGATAATTCATATAGGAGTTTGGTGGCTGCCATAGATTTTACAATTCATAAAACTGTGCCCAAACACCTCTGGCTGGCCTCCATATTTCTCAGCTCTTCTCTTGAGATCATTCAAAATTCTTCTTCTTTGAAGATGCCCGAGTTAACATTTCTGGCATATGTTCATAGTTCTACAAGTAAAGAATAAACAGCCTGGAGTCTCCAAGAATTGCAGGTTGTCATTTTGGAAATACATGATGGGACGATCCCATCGTTTAGGAAACAGTTAGACAGGTACATGGATGGGACAGGTTTGGAGGGATGTGGACCAAACCCAGGCAAGTAGGACTAGTGTAGCTGGGAGATTGTTGGCTGGTGTGGGCAAGTTGGGCCGAAGGGCCTGTTTCCACACTGTATCACTCTATGACTCTATAAGCTTCCAAATGGCCCTGTACAGCCTGTACAGGGCTTGATAAGATAATTGCTGTGTGACATTTCCCAAACAAATTGGGATCGTCTTAGGAAAGAGAATCACTCATTTCTCCTCTAAAGGTTATGGATCTTTGGATTTTCCCCGTAAGAGAGCTCTGGATGTTAATTCAGAAACAATATTCAACACTGAGGAAAATGTTTGGACCATGGGGATTTCTGAGCATTGGAGGTAAGACAGGAACATGTTGAAGTCAAAGATGAAATCTGCCAAGCTGATAAATGGTGGAGAAGCTGTGTAGTGCCATCCTGCTCGTACGTCATATTATTACCCTGTTTTTCTTTAAATTTTTAAAATTATTATTTATGTTTTATTGGAAGCATTTGTGTAAAAAAAAAACATGACAATTTTGTAGCTTTATGAACAACTTCAATTTTAACACTTCAAAAAGGGCATTTAATTAAAAAGAGAAAGAAAGAAGGAAAGAGAAATAAAAAAGGAAAAGAGAAAGAAAAAAGAAAAAAGGGGAGATATACCCAACAACCCACCCTTGTGCCCGCTCACCCAGCTCTACGAGTGATTTTGAATTGTGTTCAAATATTGTATGTTCGAGAAAATCAATAAAAGGTGACCATATTTTTAAAAATTGCTTCAGTTTGTCATTCGAGATAAACCTAATTCTCTCTAAATGTAATCTGTCCATCATTTCTGCAATCCACATCTTCACTGGAGGAACTTCAACACTTTTCCAGAATTTAAGTATGAGTTTTTTTGCTAATATTAGTCCATAGCCGACAAAGCGTCGCTGAAAAACAGTCAATGTACTACATGCTTCTGATATTCCCAGTATTATCAGTTTTGAGTCTGGCTCTAAAGGGATTTTCAGTATATTGGAGAAAACGTTGAATATTTCCGTCTTAAAACTTTCTATTTCTGTACATAGTACGAAACTATGGATTAAAGTGGGTTCTTGGAATTGACGCTTATCGCAAAGAGGAGAAGCACTGAGGAAAATTTTGTTCAGTTTGGTTTTTGAATAGTATAACCTGTACAGCACTTTGAACTGTATCAGGCAATGTCTGGCATTTAAGAAGCAAGTATGGATATGTTGTAAGCTTTTGTCCCATGTATCATTGGAAATTTGTTGACCCATCTCATCTTCCCGTGCACGCCTGTAAACCTCAGATGATGGGGAGTTGATGTTTTGAAGAACATTATAAATGTAGCATACCAATTTCTCTGTATCTGCATCTCTATTCAAACATTCGTCAAGTTTATCTGGACTTGCAGTGTTGTAGTCTTGCATGTATGTTTTCACATAGTCCCTAACCTGAAGATATCTGAAAAAATTATTCGTATTCAAATCACCCGCAACTCTTGGAAGGAGGAAAAAGTCCCCTTCCAGTATAGGTCTCCCACAGTATTAATTCCTTTGTTCTTCCATTGGGTGAAGACACCGTCTAAAGTAGAGGGTTTAAAAGAGGGGTTATTTGCAATAGGAAAGAGGAGAGACGTGTCTCTCAATTTAAGACTGAACTTCAACTGTTTCCAGATACGAATAGTACCATGAATTATAGGGTTGTAATCATACATTGACTTATTCAGGGTTATTGGAGACAGGACAATCGAGCCTATGGAACAAACCCTGTGTTTTCTGACCTATAGTGTGTAATGGTAACACAGTGCATTAACATTGACTACAGTGTGTACTGGTAAAACAGTGCATTAATACTGACTACGGTGTGTACTGGTAAAACTGAATTAACATTAATTGCAGTGTGTACTGGTAAAACAATGCATTAACACTGACGTGCAGGAGGTAGGAGGGAGAGATAGATCAGACACGATTGAATGGCGGAATAAATGGGCCGAATGGCTTAATTCTACTCCTATTCCTTATGATCTTACAGTGTGTATGGTAAAACAGTTCCTTAACACTGACCTGCAGTGTGTACTGGTAAAACAGTGCCATAACCTTAGAAGATCTTGTTCTCATTTTCATATCCTTCTATGGTCTTGAACTTCTGGATCTCCTGATCAGTTCGGCCCTCCTGACCATCTCCACTGATAGTCCCTGAATTCAAACACTTCACCGTTGGTAGCCAAGGCTCCAATTCCCATTTTAATTCTTTTCACTCCTTCCATATCTCCTCCTTAAAGCTTTTGGTCCCCCACACTAATATTAATAGTTGTTTGATGTGAAATTCTGCTTGATAATGTACCTTGTGAGGTGCCTGGGAATATTTTGCCACCACTGAGGCACTACATAACTGTAAGGTGTCCTGGTGTATCATGTATTTCAGCTGTTTCTTGATGGCGTTGACTGCAGACACAATTGTGATGCTTGGGACTCGATGGAGAGGCAGGATGTTCATGAGCTGGGCTTTTCTTGACGAAGATTGTGTGTGCCTTTTGCACTCGCATGCTTGGCTTGGTTGTTGTTGAGATTGGTGATATCCATTGGGGTTATTTGATTGATCTCCAGAAGTGACAACTGGATGTGACAGAAATCTTGGCCATGGTTTAATTTCTTGGGGGGGATCTGTTGGTTTTTCTGCTGATCAGGAGACTTGTTGATGATCAGTTTTGCAACTTTACCATGTTGTCACCTTGTAATGCTTGCCTTTGTTCCATGAACCAGGCATGTCGTGACTGTAATGGCTGAGAGAGATGTGCAAAGCCATGAGGTTATAGAGGTTTGTTTATTTCTGGGATGTGGTCATCTTTGGCAAAGCCAGCATTTATTGCCCATCCCCAATCACACTACCTTGTTGCACCTGCAGTCCATAGAGGTGGGATCTAGATGGGTACATTTGTAATCTTGGTGCAGTATCATGGCAATGACTGGAGTGGGTATTTTATTGTTTTTAACACCCACGCCAATTGAAATCCAATTATTTTCAGACCTGTGGTCATGTGTGCCATTTTCTGTTCTTCCTTGACGAAAGCAGAATCGATAATTTGGTGGCATGGCCTTTAGCTGGATTCTCTCCTTGTGACTGCATATCTGTTTCACTTTTCTCAAAGACGGGAACATGTTCTGCATGGTTGGCTGATGTCAGATTCAGGTTTTGCTGATGCTTCTTCAGCAATCACGTCAACGCATTTCTAGTTTGGCCGGTTAAATACTCTCCTCGATAAAGGTATCCAACCACAAGAAGACCACCACCACACAGGGCAAAGCACCACTTCAATGAACTGTACACAATCGTTCCCTCCGCTGCTGGTTGTACTTGGAACCATGCACTGTGATCACTCACCTCAACCTTTGACACCGCTTTCCAAATGTGTGACCTCTTCCAGAGGACAAGGGTAGCAGATGTACACCAACGCCCTCACGTTATCTTCCAAGTCACACACCATCCAGACTTGAAAATGTAGCGCCATTCGCACATTGTCACTCAACCCTGGAGCTCGCTCCCCAGCAGCTGTGAAGGAATATCTTCCCCAAGAGGTTGGCAGCAGTTCAAGAATTTTGCTCGTCACCACCACCACCTTCTTAAAGACTGTGACAGGCCTTAACAACAATGCCTGAATATCAGGAACAAATAATGTGGACGCCAATAGGGTTAACAAACTCATTAGGAAGGCTGGCTCCATCCTGGAGGTGAAGTTGGATTCATGGGAGGTGGTCCTGGAGAGGAGGATGCTCCTCAAACTGTGAAGCATCTTGGACAATACAGCTCAGCCCCTCCATGACACATTGGTCAACTTGAGGAGTACCTCCAGCAACAGACTGGTTCCACCACGATGCTGTACAGAATGCCACAGGAGATCTTTCTTCCCTGTGGCTCTCAAACTGTGTAACTCCTCCCTCATGTCATGGAGGAGATTGACTCCCCTCACCCCCCCCCCCCCCCCCCCCTAAAATCTTTGCACATCCCCAATCCTTTCCACTCGTCACTTTAATTTCAAGTTTCATATATTTTGTGTTTTATGGCTGTTGGCAGATCAATTTCCCTCCTGGGATAAATAAAGTTCTATCGTATCGTAAGTAGTTTAATTCAGAGATACAGCGCGGAAACAGGCCCTTCGGCCCACTGAGTCCGCACCGACCAGCGATTCCCCACACACCAACACTATCCTACACACATTTGAGATAATTTACATTTATACAAAACCAATTAACCTATAAAACTGTACGTCTTTGGAGTGTGGGACAAAACCGAAGATCTCAGTACAGACATGGTACCCTTAGTCAGGATCGAACCCGGGTCTCTGGCACTATAAGGCATTAGCTCTACCACTACTTCCTTAACTGTTAGAGAATAAAATGGACATTATTTGAATTTCAAATATATATTTTTTAATAATCAACCAGAAACAAACCATCGGTATTTCTGTAGATAATGATAAATAGAGAAATGAACCAGTGACCTTTTTGGACTACGGTTTTTGTAATCACTGAAATTTATAGCTTTTTTCTGCAGGAAATTAAGTTGTGGGATCATCAGCCAGGATCATAAATAGTGGCCGAACAGATTCAGAGGACCAAGCAGACCAGGCCTGCTCTTCATTCTTGTTTCTAAGTGGATTAAGAATGGAGTTTATGACTTGGGCAGCATGGAGCTCTTTCATACTGTATCTAATGGAACTCCCTGTCACTGAAATATTTTAAACATTTCTCATTTATCATTGAAGATGGTTTTTTGCCGTTGCAATAAATCTTCATCGTTACCAGTGCAAGGAATTGGAAATAAAATAATTTTTTTGTATTATGTAACAGACTGTGAAAAATAGTGGAGAAATATACAAGTATTACAATTGCAGATTATAAGGTTCAAGTCATGGGGATAGTCACAAAAAGCTGGAGTAACTCAGCGTGTCAGACAGCATCTCTGGAGAATAGGAATTGATGAATTCTGAAGATAGAATATTCTTCAGAACAAGGGTCTCGACCCGAAACATCACCTATTCCTTTTCTCCAGATATGCTGTCTGACCCGCTGAGTTACTCATGCTTTTTGTGCCTACCTTTGGTTTAAACCAGCATCTGCAGTTCCTACCTGCACTTAAAATCATGGAGGTCAGTCATCAATCGAAAAATTGTCCTGTGTTTCAATGTTAACCTTTTTTCTTCTATAGATGTACTACAGAGGGGGGGGGGGGGGTTGGGAGAAACTTTTTTAAATTCCTTACCTTGACGGAGATGCGATTGTTTTTTCCCCCCCCCGTATCGTATCTCCGTCCGCACTGTGGCCCAACATCGAGGAGTTGGCGGTTTTTGCTGGAGACCGACTTCGGGAGCTCCAACCGCGGGAGCCTGTGGACTTTAACATCGTGGAGCTCCTGATCCCTTTGCCAGGAATCGACCTCTGAGCTCCAACCGCGGGAGCCTCCGGACTTTAACATCGTGGAGCTCGTGGTCTCTGGTTAGAGACCGACTTTGGGAGCTTCGACTGCCCCAACGCAGAAGCTTCGACTGCCCCGACGGATGGTTCGACTGCCCAGACCGCGGGAGAAAAATTAGGGAAAATTAGACTTTATTGCCTTCCATCACAGTGAGGAATGTGGGGAATCCGCTGTGGTGGATGTTTATGTTAACTTTTATGTAGTTGTCAGTCTTGTTGCTGTTTTTTTTGTATGGCTGTATGGTAATACAAATATCACTATACCTTAATTGGTACATGTGACAATAAAAGACCTTTGAAACCTTGACACGAGAGTTTTGAGCATTTTCTTTTTTTTATATTACTCTGTTTAAATATTTTCATGTCTTAAGATTACTAGAAGATGGACAGTTTACATCTTTCTCTATTTACAAACGTGCCTTTAGTTTAAACTTTCCTACTTCTGGTGGAAGTTCATCAGCCTGCAATCTGTCTCCCTCAGAGGCTTCCTGACCAGCTGAGTATTTCAAGCATTTTCTGTTTTTATTTCCCCGAATCTGCAATGTTTTTGCTTTTTGTTTCTACGATTGCTGCAGCTGTTAAATTTTAATTAGGCCACATTTAGTGTATTGTGTAGAGTTCTGGTTGCTAAACTACATGAAGAATGTTGAGGAGCGGATCAGAAGAGGTTCACTAGGATACTGCCCGGATTAGAGGGTAAATCTATCAGGAGAGGTTGGACAAACTTGGATTTGTTTTAGTTTAGGTTAGTTTAGAGATACAGCACAGAAACAGACCCTTTGGCCCACCGAGTCAACACCGACCAGCGATCCCCGCACATTAACACTATCCTACACACACTAGGGACAATTTACACTTAGACCAAGCCAATTAACCTACAAACTTGTACGTCTTTGGAGTGTGGGAAGAAACTGAAGATCTCGGAGAGAGCCCACGTGGTCTTGGGGAGAACGTACAAATTCCGTACAGACAACACCCGTAGTCGGGATCGAACCCGGGTCTCCGGCGCTGCAAGTACTGTAAGGCAGCAACTCTACCGCTGCGCCACCGTGTCGTCCTTTGTGAATTGTTCTACGAATTGTTTTCTGAAGTGAGACCTGTGTGAAATATATAACATGAAGAGAAGCACAGAACCTTTTTTTCCCAGGGTCGAAATGTCAAATACTAGAGGGCATAGGTTTAAAGTGAAAGCGAGAACGTTTAAAGGAGATGTGTGAGGCAAGTTGTTTTTTTTTTTACAGAGAGTGGTAGGGCCTGGAATGTGCTGCCATGGGGTAGTGGTAGAAGCAGATACAATAGCATCATTTAAGATGTATTTAGATATGCACATGAACAGGCAAGGAATAGAGGTGTATGGTTCACGTGCAGGCATGGGATTAGATTGGCATCATGGTCGGCACAGACATGGTGGGGGGAAGGGCCCGTTCCTGTGCTGTACTGTTCTCTAATGTACCCGTGTGGCTGAAATTGTTAATCCTCTTTTGGGCTTCACGTAATTTTGTTTTTCTTGTCTCTGAATCTTTGCTAATCATCCTTTCTCTTCAGTTCGTTTTCTGTTGGCCTTCTCTTTGTCTCACTGTTGATTTCTTTGTCTCTACCTCTCATTCTGAGCGTGCTTCCTCTTTTCACAAGTCTCTATCTCTGTGTCTTTAGTTTCTTTTTCTCTTCCCTTTTCTGCACTCCGATCTATCTTGCTGCCTTCTGCTCTCCTGCTCTTTCCCAAACAGACTGCTGAAACCATCTTATCTGCAGGAATGTTGTTATGCCACATTGATTGCCAACCCACAGCTCTCCTTTTCAGCAGGACTACCCAGGATTCCTAATATCCTGAGGACTACAAAAATACTTGCCTCTGGGTATGGTGAATGAGTATTGAGACTGGTGCCTGCCTATGACCTATTTCGGTGGTTGAAAAACCTGCACATTTTTTTTTGTTGAGATTTAGAGATACAGTGCGGAAACAGGCCCTTCGGCCCACCGAGTCTGCCCCGCCCAGCGATCCATGCACATTAACACTATCCTACACACACTAGGGACAATTTTTACATTTACCTAGTCAATTAACCTACATACCTGTACGTCTTTGGAGTGTGGGAGGAAACCGAAGATCTCGGAGAAAACCCACGCAGGTCACGGGGAGAACGGACAAACTCCGTACAGGCGGCGCCCGTAGTCAGGATCGAACCTGAGTCTCCGGCGCTGCATTCGCTGTAAGGCAGCAACTCTACCGCTGCGCCGCCGTGCCGCCTCAATATTGAAAATGTGCCTTCTGGCACTCCACGACGACACTGGGTTGGGGATTGTAGTAAACCAGTGTCTTGGAGCGGGGGGGGGGGGGGGGGGGGGGGATGTGAGCCCAGGAACATTGAAGGTCTGAGCATGGGGCATAAGGTGGGTGGGTACAGGTTAGGGACAGGCAGTTCAGAGAGAATATGGGGGATTATTGAACTATTAGTTCAGAGAAAGACGTGGCTGTGCTCGTGGTAGTAACTCTGGAGTTTTTGGGGACGGGCAGTGGAGGAGGGTTGGGAGTGAGTTTGGGGGTGAGGATGGTGATGTCGTATGAGGGAAAAGTATGAAGTATTGACCACATGGCAATGGTAAACCTGGAAATTGTTGTGGCTGTGCTTTATTGGGTGGGGGAATCAGTTTTTGATTCCATAACGTGGAGGAGTGGACAAGTGATGTAATCACACACACAGGCAATTATTTTCTCGGAGATAGGAAAAAAGGAATAGGTGATGTTTCGGGTCGAGACCCTTGTTCTGAAGAATATTCTATCTTCAGAATTCATCAATTCCTATTCTCCAGCGATGCTGTCTGACACGCTGAGTTACTCCAGCTTTTTGTGACTATCCCCATGACTTGAACCTTATAATCTGCAATTGTAATACTTGTATATTTCTCCACTATTTTTCACAGTCTGTTACATATTACAAAAAAATATTTTATTTCCAATTCCTTGCACTGGTAATGATGAAGATTTATTGCAACAGCAAAAAACCCATCTTCAATGATAAATGAGAAATGTTTAAAATATTTCAGTGACAGGGAGTTCCATTAGATACAGTATGAAAGAGCTCCATGCTGCCCAAGTCACAAACTCCATTCTTAATCCACTTAGAAACAAGAATGAAGAGCAGGCCTGGTCTGCTTGGTCCTCTGAATCTGTTCGGCCACTATTTATGATCCTGGTTGATGATTCCCACAACTTAACTTCCTGCAGAAAAAAGCTATAAATTTCAGTGATTACAAAAACCGTAGTCCAAAAAGGTCACTGATTCATTTTTCCATTTATCATTATCTACAGAAATACCGATGGTTTGTTTCTAGTTGATTAAAAAATATATATTTGAAATTCAAATAATGTCCATTTTATGTCCGAGTTGCTCCAACATTTTGTGTCCACCTTCATTTTCTGGGAGATCACTGACGTACGACATCTCAGGGTTAATAAGTTGATAATAATTTATATACGTCCCTGAATTATTTTTGGCCTTTTACTTTCTCGCTATTTATTGTCAGCGTCGTAGAGACCCATTCCTTCTCTCCAGAGGTGCTGCCTGTCCCGCTGAGTTACCCCAGCATTTCGTGCCTACCTTCGTGGAGTGTCAACCTCGGTTTATTTTATGAACACAACATTAGCTCTGGGGCACCCACTAAATGGAAGAGTTAACATTTCTTCTTTCTTTCTTTTAAATTGAGATTACTGATTCATAACTGAAGTATAATAAATTTGTGCTTTGGGATTACACCCATTAGCAACTGGATTCAAATGATGCAACTTTATTTTGGAGGGAGATGTTAATGGTCCCTGTGCTGATCTTTAGGCAATGAGGCATGTGTCACAAAGCGAGCTGCAGAAGCTGTGTGCAATTTGTAGTTGTGCCCAGTAATTCTAAGAGGCAGAAACATGTGAGGAGTGTGTATTGACCTGTGCACTTGGCGATTATATTTTAATTCATGAAGTTCACATTAACACTGCTACTTCATAAAATGTAAAGCCATGTGTGCCAGAGCCACAGGTATGCCAGTGTGGATCTAAGAGTAGAGAGACAGGGTCTATTTTGCTGTACATGTTTTTAAAGCATGGTTCTGTAATATTTGAAGCAACAAGTGTTGCATAATCTACCCATCTTATTTTGTTGGATGAATTCCTTCGGAGTAAATGAACCGCGTGCTGTTGTTTGAAAATCTCAGTTTATTTAAAAGCCGTGACCTGTGGGTGTATTTCTTGTATAGTTATGATATAACAGCGTGAACCACTTTTTCTAATGAATGCTACGTTGCTGCCTGTGAGCACTGTTGAACACACTGGCTCCCCTTACTGGCCAGGCAATACTGTGGACTTTGAGCTGCGGGAAGCGTTGATCTGTGTTTAGCACAACCACTTTGCAGATAGGCCTCTGTTAGCAGCCAACAATGTAACATCAGACTGTGATGGCATTCGCACTGTTTAATAGAGGGAACATCAAGCATTGTTAATGTCTGATGAGCAACTTCCCTCTCCCTTTCTGTTTTTAGATGTCGAGAGCGTTTAAACACTATAATTGTTTTTTAAAATCTTGTAGTTCCTTCTGATGTTGTGGCCCATTAACCCCATCTGAAAATTGCACAGCCAGAATACAGCCCATGTCTCCATAACATAATTATGGTTTATAATCGTGACTGGTTCTTTCATGAATAAAACCCACTAACCTAGAAGGAGGGTTCTTTCTTCAATAAATTGGGCATCTTTATGAAGAACTCCATTTGTTGCTAAAATGTTGTGCAATACTCAATTAATCCTGTTTACATATTCTGTTGTGCTGCAGCGAGTAAGAATTTCATTGTTCTATCTGGGACCCATGACAGTAAAACACTCTTGACTCTTTTGAGCTTTATCATAATTCTACAAAGGCCATATGTGAGATCTGCCTTTAATTGACTTCTAAATGAGTTATTCATTACTCTGTTTCCCACTTCCTGTGTTCGTGCAGGTAATGGTGCTAGTTGGTTAGAAATTCAGCCAAAAGTAGACAGTATGTGTCCTCACCTCCTCTTGCCCTCAAATTGGCCAAAAGTCTTTGTGGTTGCTTTAATCTATTTTTGTCACAGAAATAAATTGTGCAGTTCTGTATTCGAGGTCCTTTCTAAAGATACAACACATGTTGGAATTGTGTTTAAAATACAACCTTTACCATCCTTTGGGGAATCTGTAGAAAAAGTGTAAAATTAAAATACTTTAGTATTTAATAATTAGATTGTTACTATATGATTCAACTGGAAAATTCTACCAAATCAGACATCCTCATCAAATTTTATGCAGAACAGAATCGATAATTTATTAATTGTCATAAATAAGAGAAATTGCATAGAATTGTGGACCCAGTCCAGACCCTAACACAAATCAACCTCCCGTCCATTGACTCCATTTACACCTCGCGCTGCCTCGGCAAGGCCAGCAGCTTAATCAAGGATGAGTCGCACTCTGGCCATTCCCTCTTCTCCCTTCTCCCATTCGGGCAAAAGGTACAGAAGTGTGAAAATGCACACCTCCAGATTCAGGGACAGTTTCATCCCAGCTGTTATCAGGCAACTGAACCATCCTACCAACAACTAGAGAGCAGTCCTGAGCTACTACATTGGAGACCCTCGGACTATCTTTGATCAAACTTTACTGGACTTTATCTGCACTAAACTTTATTCATGTTATTCCCTTTATCGTGTATCTGTACACTGCGGATGGCTCGATTGTAATCGTGTACAGTCTTTCCACTGACTGGTTAGCACGCAACAAAAGCTTTTTACAGTATCTTGGTACACGTAACAATAAACTAAACTGAGTTTTCTTCTGAAGATTTTGATTTTGAAACGTGACTGTTTTCTTTATTTTGTGAGGGTGTAACTTCTGATTTAATCAGTACGATTTGCACTGCTTGGTTTCTTAAAATGAAAATCACGGGAGAACACTTTTGGTTATTATAAGTTTATTTGGGTGATAAAATTGCTAGAAAATTGCTATAAAATAATCGTAAACTGCTGTAAAAACAAAATATAATCTGGCCAATCAATTCATGCTAAGCAATTGGGAATTGTTACCTGTTACTTTCCCCTTAATGACTTTCTTTGCAGTAAATATCATGTATAGAAAACAAACTACACTAGCAATTACTGAAGGGACAGCGTGACACAAGACTTGACTTAGAATTGAATGGAACCACACGTGGAATTTGCATATAAAATTAGGATCCTTTGGGCTATACCTTGAAACCTAATTTTAGTGAAGTTAAGTTTTCCAAAACATAGAACTCCATTATCAGCTTCTTATCATCCAAAATCATCTTTGAAATGATCTTGAAATGACTCCCTAGTTGTCTACTAATGTTTCAACGCAGATTTGCTAAACTGTTAATTTTCGCCTCTCAATCCTCGAATGACTAACAAACAATATTTAAGCACATAGTATGACCTTTTATTAATGCCGTTTGAAACGAAAACCATTAGCATTACAATACTGGAGGAAAAAATTCTATTGAGATAATTTGGTTTTGGGATCACTATGCTAAAAAAAACGTAACCTCTTGGTTTGACTCCTCGTTAAGGAACAGTCCATTGCTTTCCTCGGGTTGAAGGTTGAATGATACGAAAGTTGGCTCACCACGCTGGCCCATACCTCCCAATCAAGGTTGAATTGGAGTTTGTCTTTCCATTTTTAACAACATTACACACAAGGTACAGTAAATGAAATTCTCCTTTCTTGCCAGACCGCCATGGAAGAAGCCAAGCAAGCAGCCCAAATATTAATTGCTTGTTAATGCACTCAACAATTACTACATCTTAAAATGAAAAATGGAGTATGTGACAATTACGAGATGTAATTGGTTGTAGATGGATTTACCCAGCAATTTAAATAATAAGTAGTTGGGAAGACGATTCAGTGGTCCAGAATCTGCCGCCATCAGCAAGTTCATTCAGTTTCAGTGATCGTTGTGGGAAAAGCCTCTCGTTTCCAGACCTTTGCTGTTGTGTGAGGTGTTTGCATGGCCTATCACAGGGAGGAACTTGCCCAGCTCAAACCAGGTAGCTAATAGTACACTTTATTCACTTTTTAAACATTATCCAAAGTATTTACTATTGAATGAATTTAAAGTTTAATATGTTTAAAGTCAAAGTTTTATCCATTGAAATATTTATGCAAGGAAATACATGAAGCAAGCATTTATATTTAACTAAATAAACACCAGCTACGATGGAGTAACTATTGCTTGGTAGCCATTGGAATTCTAATAGATCACACAAGGCAGTGCTGCTTTCTCGTTCCCTGAAAATTCACATCCAGTGATTGCTCTCCGTGATTGCAAGCTGCAGACCCCAAGTGCACTGAATCCCTGGCAGAAAGTTTGAGATTTCAGCATTAAACTTTGCGAGAAAGTGCGGATAAAAAGCGACCAAAGGCTGCAATAATATAGATTGGGGGATCACAAATCTGCTCAAGAGTCCGATTCCAGTGGGGAAGAAACTGCTCTTGAATCTGGTTGTATGCTGTCAAAGTTTTGTACCGTATGTCTGACGGGATTGTGGAGTAGAGGGGATGTCCAGGGCGTGAGATTATGTTGGTTGCGTTCCTGAGGCAGTGTAGATGGAGTTGATGTGTGGAAGTTGGCTTGCATTGTGGACTGGATTGCGTCCACATCTGCCTGCAAGTCCTTGTGGTCTTGGGCAGGGCAGTTGGCAACCAAGTTGTGATGCATCCTGATAAGATGCTTTCAATGGTGCATCTTTAGAAATTGGAAAGAGTCATTACCTTGGTCTTCTATGAAAGTAGTTTGTTTTTTGAATGTAGCATCAAAGTGGTTGAACCATGACACATTGCTGGTGATATTTACACCTCGGAACAAAGCTCTCGACCATCTCCACCTCGGCACCATTGCTGATTGGGGTGTGTACCCCTCGCTTCCTCAAGTCAGTGACTCCCTCCTTCATTTGCTGACACTGAGGGAGAAGTTGTTGCCTTGACACCATGTTACTAAGCTCTCTGCCTCTTTCCTCTGCTCTGTCGTCATTGTTCGAGATCCGGCCTGCTACGACGATGTTGTCTGCAAACTTGTAAAGGGAGTTAGATCAAAATCTGTCTGCGCAGAGAGAAGTGACCCATGACTCCCTGTAAGTGATTTGTTTCGTAACCGTAACCCTGGTGGTTGCAAATGCAGAAAGAATAAGACAAAGAATTTCCAAAACTTTTTACACCTGCTGGAGAGGTTACTGCAGATGAAGGCAAAATATCTTCAAACTATATCTAAAATAGTCAAGAAAAAAATAGTATGTGTCATAGGTGTTCCCTAAAGGGCTGAACATTGTTGGATCTAGCCTGCTGCCTGCACCCTCTCTGTGACCATAGTAATTTAGTGCAAATGTGCAGGGAATCCTTGCTGGATCACTGTGTTTGTGGAATCTGGCAAGATGCAGAGAGACTTGAGCAGTGAATATGCCTCAGGAAGTGTGATCATGAAAACTCGCCTCTGTACTCTACGACAGTGCTTGATGGAAGGTCGGGCCATCGCGGATTTTACATTTATAAATGACTTTGACATTCACATTCCTTTAACGGCTATTAAAACTGTCTGGAAAAAAGTATAAATTATTTGAAGACACAAGGAACTGCAGATACTGATCTACGAAAAAAGATACAGTCTGGCACTTTTAAAATTATTTGAACCTTTTTTTAAAAAAAAGTGATTTTTCACACAAAATTACTTGCTAATGATCAAAATCATTGAACCAGAAAAAAATATAAAGATATTTTTCACTTTCTCCATTTCACACTGTACAACTAGCATTCAAATGAATGGGGGCCCGGAAATTGCCCGACTACATTTTAACATCGCGTAACATCTCGGTTTCTGTAAGTTTCATAAATGATGCAATTTTCAGTTGTGAAGTCACACCACAGTATTGTTGGATTTTCTTCTGTAACAGCAGTCAGTATCGACTAATCTCGCAGCTGATAGCACCTAACCTCAGCTGTGGCTTCTTGCAATCAACTTCTAAAATGTCAAAGCAGTAATGCTCTTTGTTGCGAATCCTAATAATATTACTATTGCAATGTTTAAGAAACAGGTACAGGAACAGGAAAGATGTAGAGGGATATGGGCAAAGAGCAGACAGGTGGGACTAGTGTAGATGGGACTAGTGTAGATGGGGCATGCGGGTGGGCGTTGGGGTGGGCAAAAGGGCCTGTTTCCACGCTGTATGATTCTGATTCAAAGAATAGGGCGGCGCGGTGGGGCAGCGGTAGAGTTGCTGCCTTGCCGCGCCAGAGACCCAGGTTTGATCCCGACTACGGGTGCTGTCTATACGGAGTTTTTACGTTCCCCCCGTGACCGCGTGGGTTTCCTCCGAGATCTTCGGTTTCCTCCCACACTCCAACGACGTACAGGTTTGTAGGTTAATCGGCTTGGTATAAAAATGTAAAAAAGGTTTCCCTAGAGTGTGTCGGATAGTGTTAATGTGCGGGGATCGCTGGTCGGAGCGGACTCGGTGGGCCGAAGGGCCTGTTTCCGCGCTGTATCTCTAAACTAAATTGAACAAAACTAAATAGATGCTGAAGTAATGGGAAGGAGTTGTGAGAATGCACAAAGGACTAGGGACAGGTTGGGGAAGAACTCTGGCAGGAGACACATTCTGCATGTAGTGAAACCAAGAGTAAAGCCAGAGCTTGCTTGTGGCAGGCACTTGGATGGCTTTTGGGAAGAGTGGTAGCACTGGGTGCGGGCCAGGATCCCACATGTTAGGGAAGCCAGCTGTGTAGGCAAATCTCCGCGCTTGCTGGACCTCCAGCATCTTCTGGTTTTGTTTTAGATTTCCAGCGTCTGCTGTATTTTTCACTTCCATGCATGTTGTGCCTGGTCAGGTGGACTGAAGGAAAAGCTGAAGAGATTTTCCCTTGAAAAGGGAGCTTGGATGACCTCCCTTGTACAGCGGTGAAGTGGAAACTGAGATGTGGCAGAGATCAGAAGTATGGCCTGGAATGATTCTGCAGCTTGGAAGCTAAGAGTAACCGTGACCCTGACCTTCGAGGGGAAACCCTCGAGCCTGTGTTGGAGATCACGAGGTTGCAGATCACAGTGAGGACCCAAAATGTAGTGTGAATGTCAGCCTTTTAAGTAACATTGCTTCAATGTAAATGGGGTTAATTTAATTGTTCTCAAATTAATTTAATGAATGAAATCACTGATACAGATGGGAGGTGATTTTAATTTTAACCAAAATCACGTGATTACTTGCTGTTAGTAATTGATTTATTACCAAATTGACATTGTTTCCACATTGAACACGTATATTTGTGCCAGGCACATACAAAGTTGAAACTGATTGATATATTTTATGTTCCTACAAAGTTGTGACATATTTGTATGATGAGGTAAAATTAAAATTTAACAATCTTTCTATTCAAATACATAAGCCCATCCAACTTCACAGTCTCTGTGTTAACTTCTTTTCTAACTTTGAGTCAAAACAGGGTGGTTTTTGGTGCATCCAGTGGGGACCTGTGTCTGGAAGTAGGAATACTTGTGGGACTTTCAAGCGTGACCGCTGTGACACGGGGATAATCTCCAACACGTTGCGTTTGGTAGAGTGCACTTGTTGCTTGCATCTCCCATTGACCCACTTGCTCGGTCTGGGCCTTGTGCAGTTTAGCCAGATCCCTTGGGTCGGCAGAAACGAGACCCGCCAGAGTATTGCTGAGCAGACCTTTGACAGGTGGCAAAGCCATGCTGCCCAATAAAGGTGACAAGCTTTCAATATCCATAGTCATTCAAAAAGTATGCAAAATGCATAACAATGAAAAATACTCCCGTTTTAAATATAATATCAAAATAAATTGTATTTTTCCTATTTTCCTCACGGTTGTAAGATGTGTATTAAACTAAATGAGTTTGCTGATTCTGCACTAGGCAGGTATCCTGTGAATCTTGGCAAATTAGTGCTCTGCCATTGGGCTGCATGGAGAGATTTACTGAATGGAATCTGTCAACAAGTTCAAAATGTTTGCATCTACACTGGTAAATGCCAGCAGAATATTCAATTCATATCTTTCATTTAGATCTTATTGAAGGATTTGAAGGTTTCGAAAAAGTTCACCTGAGTGGTGGATTGTAGAATTTGGTCGCCTAGCCAGAAAATATGGACAGTAAAGGCCAATAGTATCAGAGATGGCCATGGAGCTAAATGGAATGATTTCAGTGTGGTCTTGTACCTCGACTGAACATGCACATTCACTTCATTGTCAACAGAATCGTCAGTTCCTGAGCAATATCTGTGGTAGAAGTTGTTGTAAAGTTGAACGTGCGATCCTACATACTTTGATAGGTCAAGGGTTGGAAACTAGCATTATTTATGTAACCATGGGGTATTGATCAAAGTTAAATATTTTAAAACCTGCACATTATTATGGTTACTGCAGCAATGATTGCAGAGTTTGGGGCATTTTTAGTACAGAAATAATTAAAAACACCACTTGGTTTGCTTCATCACATTGCCCCACGATGACTTTGAAATTAGTGTGTTACAGCATATCATCTGAGGGGTTAGCATTTTCCTTCCAAAATGTAAATGATCATGAGATAAAATCTGACGGTGGAGAATTCTGGCAGATTATACACATGGTGGTTCTGGACTTGATTCTATTGAATGCGTGGCATTCTCCAGCAAGTTCCTGGCACTTGTATTTAGTAACTTAGCGGGTCAGACAGCATCTCTGGAGAAAAGGAATAGGTGATGTTTTGGGTCGTGACCCTTCTTCAGACTGAATTCGCCTACTCCTTTTCTCCAGAGATGCTGCCTGATCCGCTGAGTTACTCCTGCTTTTTGCATCTATCTTCGGTTTAAACCATCATTTGCAGTTCCTTCCCACACACTTGCTTAGCTGTGCTATAGAGTGAAAGAATAGATTGCAAGCCTGGAAGGACAGATTGGAATAGCTGACGGAGACTGTTTCAACATAAAATATCCAGTATGGTAGAATGGAAGAGGTTTAAAATTTTTTGGGAAAAGAGCAAGGGTTTTGCAGACACTGGTTTTCTTCGGTGTGGTGATGTGTTGGAAATGTGTGTGTTGTGTCTTCCTGATGTGTAATTAGAAGCTTTAGGAATGTGTTAGAATAAACAACCATGATCATACAATTTAGCCCTCGGAGTCAGCTCTGATACTAATTTTGATTGTGAATGTTCAACAGCCTAGTTCAGTGTGCTGGAGTTAAAGAGGGATATAATCCAGTTGATGCATTTCCTAGAGGGCAATTAGTTGAGGAAAAGGACAGTGTTGAGCAGTGTATTTTTTGTGCGGTGATCATCGGCAAGTGTACTGGCACCTCGAAAAAGCGAATATTTTTAGAATTTCAATTTTTAAACATGTTAATTTCATAATTTGTATCCTGTATCTCTAAAGGTTTATAAACTACGTTGACGAACAGCAGCCAATAACATTGAGTGAACTATCATATGCCAAAATACCTTTTATAAAAGCACTGGTGTGAAGTGGATAGTCTTGGGGAACTTTGGAGGTAGTGGTGTGTGGACAAGTGGGAAGGCCTTTTGTAATATTTATAGTGTGGCGAGAGGGGGTTAGAACACCACACCACACTTTCTACTATTATACCCCTGAAGTTAACATTTCTGTTTGATTTATGTATTGCATAAACTTTGATCATCTCTGATTTTCACATGGAAATACAGCAGATCAAAGTTGTTTATTTATACTGTAAGACAGTTTGGCTTCAATGGAGATAACTGCAGAGGATTTACACAGATGCAGAGGGTGTGCTGCAAGGCAAAATTGTGATATGCTGCCTTCAATGTGAGCTGTGAAATGGTTGAAAAGATTATTCTTGCTCAATTACTTACTCTGGAAGTGACTTCCACAGCCTTGAGAATCTCCTGCTTTTTATTTATTGCAAAGCTCTTCCCTTTATTCTTGAATCTGATTACATACTTGGATGGTTCAAACTTTAGCACAGTCTGAAGAAGGGTCCCAACCGAAAACGTCACCTATCCACGTTCTCCTCACCTGCTGAGTTATTCCAGCACTTTGTGCCTTTCCTTGGTCAACCCGGATCTACAGTTCCTTCTTTCTAAAGGGCCTGTCCTGACCCCCTCAGATGATTGTAAATGATTGCATTATATTTCAAAGAGGAGGAAGGAGTCTTTCAATACTTCTCTCTCTATCAGCATCCTACCAATGACAAAAGCAAGCTATCTGGCCATGATTGCATTGCTGTGACCAGGAGCTTGCTCTATATAAATTAACTGCCTTGTTTCCTATATTGCAGCAGTGACTACTGCAAATACACCTGTGAAACACTCGAGGATGACCCTGAGGTTGTGAAGCATGTCATTTGAAAAATAAGTACTTCTTTCTTTTGGCTCTGCGACTTTATAAAACCAATGTATTCCAGGTTCTCACTGCAATCTCGTAGGTCCTCTAGGTCGATTAATATGTGGGCTCTGGTGTTCTGGGTTTGCATGTTGCCCACTCCTGATTGCTGGCCATTGACCATAGGTCAGGATGCTGCCATGCAAATCACTGACCAGGCTGTGTTGTAATTGCCTTCTTTTTTTAATTTAATTTTAATTTTTAATTTTTGAAAGCATATGTACAAATAATAATAAACGACAAACTGGTTATAGAGTTCTTGCATAGCTTCAATTTTAAATTTTTAAAGAAAAAATAAAGATGAAAAGAGACTGAAAAAAAAAAGACTATAAACTAATAGAGAGAAAGCAAAGAAAAAAGAGAATTACAAACATAAAGATTATGGGGATAGATCCGGGAGTTAGTGAGTATAGTTGTACATCCAACCCTAAACTCAAGTTTTAACTTAGGTTTAAATTTTAGTTTTGTGACAAACCCATTTACTTTTTTAAAAATTCAATAAATGGAGACCATATTTTAAAAAATAGATCTGGTTTGTCAATTAAGGCAAACCTTGTTTTTTCCAAATGCAAGGTCTCGGTCATTTCCGTAATCCACATTTTAATTGTGGGGGGTTACTGTTTTTCCCCAAAATTTAAGTATTAATTTTTTTTCGCAGTTTTTAAACGAAAGTCCTAATGCAGTTTAAACCATCAATATATGTCATGAGGGATATGCGATCTGATGGAACACACCACTCCGATCCTTGAGTGGCATCAAATACAAGAAAGAATGGAAGAGCCGCAGAACAAAGAGCAGGAGAGTCACAAAGCTGCAGAGGTCACTTCCAGAGTTAGTTACTGAGTTAGAATAAATGTGTATCTGACCCCTTGGATTTAACTTGTTTGTACAACCACTTACATGAATCACGTGCTCACCTGCCCCGGCTTAGTTTCACCTCTGACACTGGACATCCCAGATTAAAAGAAACAGGCGGGTGAGGCATGTGAAAACTGGATGGCGAACTGATCAGTCATTCACTGAGGACAAAGGCTGCTCCAAAGATGCTGTTTCAACCCAGTAATTCCATGAAATGAACGTTATAAATATGTCTTCCCCATTCCAACACCGGCGTATTTTGTGCCCTGTGTTTATATCAGTTGCGCTTATTTGATTTTGCTGTAATATTTTTGTTTTTCTGGGTCAATGAAGGGAATATTTCACAATGTGAAGCACTTGTGAACAGATTTTTCATGACATATCCGTGTCATTGAAGTGTATGGTTCAGACTGTGCCATCTTTCGGTTGCGTGAGGCTGTGTGTTGCCGTGTTATGCTAGATGAGGAGCTGGGGTAGGGTAGGACGATTATTTACAACGAGCTATGCACACGTTGAAACACAGGCTTGTAAATCTTCAGCCTGTATACCAGACTACTGAATCTGACATGTCCTATGAATGATTCATTCCATAAAGCAATATCTGTTTCTTTTTAGGTCGCGATCAAGTGAGAAGGAGTTTGGAAAAGGTTCATTCTCATCACATCAATTTCCATTTTAATTGTTTGGGTAAGAAAAATGCAAATTTTTTGACGCACAAGTCCATCCAGAATGCACTGTGTTTTTGGAGATGTTGGCAGAAAACTCTTTGGCATTTATCTTACTTTAACTGTTCATTTGACTATAAATCTACATACATTCAAATTATTGTTCTGAAGGGATTTATAACAATGGAGTTTGACCAATCTTTGACCAATAGTTCCAATTAACAATATCATGTTAATGTGGTTGTTGTCAAAAATTGCAAATCATATATTGAGTGTTTATTTGTTACACTGCTGTTGTACCTGCCATAGATCTATTATCTATTCCCTTCGTTTCTGTGAGGAAGGCAATCAATTCAAAATTATTTTCAGAAGTACCTGTTGGGATGTGTCTTACATTATTGTGGTTGATGTTGATATTTTTAGTGTAGTTTAGAGATACAGTGTGGAAATGGGCCCTTTGGCCCACCAAGTCCTTTCCGACCAGCGATCCCTGCACATTAATACTATGCTACACACATTGGGGTCAATTTACACATACCAAGCCAATTAACCCACAAACCTGTACGTCTTTGGAGATTGGGAGGAAACCGAAGATCTTGGAGAAAACCCACATGGTCACGTGGAGAATGTAAAAACTCCCTACAGACAGCACCCGTAGTCAGGATGGAACCTGGGCCTCTGGTGCTGTAAGCGCTGTAAGGCAGCAACTCTACCGCTGCGCCACCGTGGCATACTTAAAGTAAGAAAACGGCTTGGAAATCAGAAAGAGCACTACAACATTCCAATTGCAATACTTTCGGTATAATTGAAAATCAAAAGTTTAATCTATACTTGAAGCTGTGGAAACAAATTTGTTTAAGCTAAACTTAAAACTTTTTTTGCGCTGCTGTTCTCTGTTGCAAGATAGTATGATTTTTTTTTGGCCTCGGTACAATTCTGAAGCTTGGAACAAGCTTTGAAAAACATGTAATAGATTTCTGTTGTCAGGCAAAGAAAAATTATGGGGAGGGAAGATTTATCCTGGCATTCTGGTTTCCACCACAGATATTCCAACTGTGTTTAGTTGCATAGTTTCTGCTATATTTTCTCCTTGCTACTTTATCTGGAATAGCTTCTATTTTAACATCATACTAGTCTCTACTGCCTAAATTTGGATCAAATAAATAAAGTCTTATTTCCAGACACTTTCCAACACTTTATATTTGGATTTTCAAAATGATATTCATTCAAGTGAACGTGTTTCAAGCTGCTTCACTAACTACAATCACTCTCAGTAACGTAACATTATCCGAACTTATTTAAACAAAGATTTTGTGAAATTAATTCCATGGAAGTTTATTACTCAATTTCTGTAAAGATAATATTTGAACTATATAGTAGATTAATATTTTAGTGAGGGAGTGATCTTTCATTAATGGGACATGTGAAGCTGGTATAATGGTGTAGGAGAGAATTGCTCTTTTACACCGAAGATAGACACAAAATGCTGGAGTAACTCAGCGGGACAGGCAGCATCTCTGGATAGAAGGAATGGGTGACGTTTTGGGGCGTGACCCTTCTTCAGACTGAAGAAGGCTCTCGATCCGAAACGTCACCCTTTCCTTCTATGCAGAGACGCTGTCTGTCCCGCTGAGTTACTCCAACATTTTGTGTCTCTGCTGATATAATTGTTGGCCGTATCTAACCTGAAATTACTAAGGAGGGAGCTGACCGATTTCTTCAGTTAGTTGTGTATTGTTGAGACTTTGCTCCAGTACTGCTGAGCATGCAGTATAATCATTCTGTGTATCATCGGCTGAAAGTCAAGAGTGTTTAATTGTCATGTGTACCGACAGTGGAACAATGACATTCTTACTTGCCGCAGCTTTACAGGCACTTAAAGCAATAACACAACAAATAAATACCCAATAATCAACAGTACAACAAATTATCAGTAATACCAGGTAACCAGACAGTAATAGTGCAAACTGAAGCACACACTACAACCAAAACAAAGTCCACAGTAGATCTGAGCATTTGTGAAATTGAAACTGAAGCATTTGTGGATACAGAGGGAATCAAGGGACGTGGAACTGGCACAACGAGCTGAACATGTACAATACAATACAATATATCTTTATTGTCATTGTACAGGGGTACAACGAGATTGGGAATGCGCCTCCCATACGATGCAATAAATTAATTAGCTAGTCAGTATTAATTTAAACAACCAAATGAAATAAATTGGAACAGTTTTAAAACAGAATAAAGTGCAAGTAGATCTGTGCCGATTCACTGTGCGATGTGACCATCCGGCTCAGCAGGACCGGTTCATAGCAGCTATGGCCCTGGGGATGAAGCTGTTCCTGAGTCTGGAGGTGCGGACGTAGAAGGCCTTGTATCGTCTGCCCGATGGTAGAAGTTCGAACAGACTGTTGCAGGGGTGTGAAGAGTCTTTGTGGATGCTGATGGCTTTTCCGAGGCATCGCGTGTTGTAGATGCCCTCCAAGGCTGGTAGTGCTGTAGTGGACGAATGACACTTGCTTCTGTTTCTTACATCCATGATATACTTCAACATTACAGTTTATTGCCGGGTTAGAATGACTGCTGTAATTTCACAAATTAGTCATATTAATCAGAAGACGCGGAATAGAACAGTGGTAAATATTTTTCTGTTTCGAACAAGAAATGGTAGGCAAAACAGAAGAAATCTTTTATTTTGCATTGATTGACATTTGTCGCATTTGCCATTACTTGGCTTTTATCCATGCAGTAAGATGGTTTAAAATGGAAGGTTGTTCCTGGTTTGCAGGGGTGTTGTCTGTGTCAACTTGGCTCCATGTTCGTGTGCACTTGGCTGAAAGCCAACCTGAACGGTTAGTTTGTGCAATTGTGGGTCTCAGCCCATTCTCCCGTAGTGATGGGAGAGGGGAAGTTACTGCACTGTTACCCCTGTTCACTGGCAGGGAGTTTTTGATGTACCCCCAGCTGTACATTTGTCCTGCAAGCACTTTGTTTCTATGCCTATTGAGATGTGCAGCCCACTTCTTGTCAACAGGTCTGTTTCATGATACATAGGGAGAATTAATCTCCTGTGTGTGTGTGTGTTTTCAAAAAAAAAGGAAAAGTTCTCTGAAACTTAGAAATTAAGTAATATAATGTGACAGTGAAGCTTTGGAAATAGTTTGTCATTAATGATGACTGATCAATGACATGTAAGTAAACATGCAGGTACAGCAGGCAGTGAAGAAAGCTAATGGCATGTTGGCCTTCATAACGAGAGGATTTGAGTATAGGAGTAAAGAGGTCATTCTGCAGATGTACAGGGCCCTGGTGAGACCACATCTAGAGTATTATGTGCAGTTTTGATCTCCTAATTTGAGGAAGGACATCCTTGCTATTGAGGCAATGCAGCGAAGGTTCACGAGGTTAATCCCTGGGTTGGCGGGACTGTCATATGAGGAAAGATTGGAATGACTGGGCTTGTATTCATTGGAATTTAGAAGGATGAAAGGGGATCTTATAGAAACATAAAATTATAAAAGGACTGGACAAGCTTGATGCAGAAAAAATATTCCCAATCTTGAGGGAGTCCAGAACCAGGGGCCACAGTCTAAGAATAAAGGGAAGGCCATTTAAAACTGAGATGAGAAAATACTATTTCACCCAGAGAGTTGTGAATTTGTGGAATTCTTTGCCACAGAAGGCAGTATAGGCCGATTTATTCACAAAATGCTGGAGTAACTCAGCAGGTCAGGCAGCATCTCGGGAGAGAAGGAATGGGTGACGTTTCGGGTCGAGACCCTTCTCCTGCCCCTTCTCTCCCGAGATGCTGCCTGACCTGCTGAGTTACTCCAGCATTTTGTGAATAAATCGATTTGTACCAGCATCTGCAGTTATTTTCTTAGGCAGTATAGGCCGATTCACTGGATGAATTTAAAAGAGAGTTAGATAGAGCTCTAGGGGCTAGCGGAATCAAGGGATATGGGGAGAAGGCAGGCACTGGTTACTGATTGTGGATGATTAGCCATGATCACAATGAATGGTGGTGCTGGCTTGAAGGACTAAATGGCCTCCACCTGCACCTATTTTCTATGTTTCTTTGACAACAAAGCTGAAAGAAGTACTTTCAATCGAAGGTCTTGAATTATATGTTGCGGCACCTTATTCCATGCAGAATCCATGGGCGCTAAACTTGTAATATTCAAATAACGATGCGGATTAATAAAATACATCTATCAGAAAGGATTTAATGTATTAAAAAGCTGGATATTTTTGTACAAAGGAAGACATGAGCATTATGGCTTTTTTTTGCCCATGGACACATCCATGGTCATGGCTGGATAAGATTTACACCACATTTACTCCAGCCTGCACACTATCACATCTTTTGTCAATTTCTGCTGTTTAGGCTAAATCCCTGCTCAGGCAACCTCAAATCATGGCACAGTTTCAAAGTTTGGCATTTCAATGCATGAAAAGCAAATTAGAATATTAAATTCATTAAGAAACAGCACAAAGAAAAAAATATTCTATTTCTCGATCAAGGAAAATGAAAGCAAGCGAGAAAATATATTGTTGATAGATATATCCATGGTTGGTAGTGGAGTACAAGCTATACAGAAATTGCTGGACATTATGTCCCCGGAATTCAGTTCCAGTAATAAAAAAAATATTTCAGAATCTTGAACAATAATTAAAAGCTGAAAGAAGGAGTCTCCATATATTTCCTGGAGGCATTATTGTAGCCAAGGCACTTTCTCTGGCATGAAGACTGCCACGATCTGTTCTGTTGCCACTTTCATTCAACTTGATTCCATGTTTATTCCTGAAATCACATTAAAGTTTTAACTCTGTTTTAACCACATTAAAAGGTGGACATCCTTCAGTGTTTCCACTTATTTTGATTTTAGTTTGTAAGTAGTGGGCAATTATTTTTCTAAAACTTAGTGAAAGCTTTTGTCAGAATTTGTCATCTTGTTAGAATTTATGTTTTGCATTAAGAATGCATCCTATCCTTTTCAAAGTGTTGATGCAAACTACTTAGCCCCACTTCCCTGAGCAATATTCTGGTTCACAGAGTCACAGCGGTGATGGAGTAAAACCACGGGCGGAAATACGGCACAAAGGTGTGTTCTATTACGTAAAATAGTATCGTTTTGCTGGAGAAATGGTTCAATGAAAGCCCGAATCAGTCGAAACACTCCAGAATTATTTCCGGTAATACCAACAAAATGACCTGTCAGATTGCAGAGTTGCATCATGTGCATTTCTCAGCAAATTAAACAATTCTATCTCAACTGCAAGAAAACAAATTAGTGGTAGCAAACTAAACTGAAACGGGAGCTTGAGGAAGGGAATGACACATGCATGGATTAGTTTGGGCAGTCATCCAATAAGGAATCCGGGCGAATAAAGTAAATCAGCCATTTGGTGAGTTGTTCCACAAAAGAGTTCTCACGCAAGGATACAGCCGCGGGGCGGCACAGTGGCGCAGCGGTAGAGTTTGCAGCGCCGGAGTGAGACACGGGTTCCATCCCGACTACGGATGCTGTTTGTACGTTCTCCCCGTGACCGCGTGGGTTTTCTCCGAGATCTTCGGATTCCTCCCACCCTCCAAGTTTGTAGGTTAATTGGCTTGGTATAAGTGTAAATTGTCCCTAGTGTGTGTTGGATAGTGTTAATGTGCAGGTTGGTGTACAGCCTGTTTCCGTGCTGTATCTCTAAACTAAGGTACACCATTCTTCTAACAAGTATTTGTACATGGTTTCTGAAAATAGTTTGCTGAGCAGTGTAGCAAAATGGCCATGTTTCATGCCCAAATATGTCTGCTGGGCTTGCTGTAAATCACCTGTGTACATTCAGTAACAAGGGTAGAAATGGGAGGTGTATTCTCACGGCTGAAATGGAAGTTGCACCAGTATTGCTCAGAATTGCCCATGTTGAACAATCCCTGTTCCAGGTGTATACTGGCCCTATCCCCAAACTCTATCTCTGTTACATTGATTTCTGCATCGGTGCTACCTCCTGCAGCCAAGCAGAACTCTCCGTCTCCATCACAGGAAATAGACTATTGACTGACGTCTATTACAAACCCACTGACTCCCACAACTATCTCGACTACACTTCTTCCCACCCTGCTTCCTGCAAAGACTCTATCCCCAACTTCCAATTCCTCCGTCTACGCTGCATCTGAGCCCAAGATGAGGTGTTCCATACCAGGACATCCGAGATGTCCTCATTCTTTAGGGAACGGGGGTGCCCCTCTCCCATCATAGATGAGGCCCTCACTCGTGTCTCCTCAGCACCCCGCAGCTCCGCTCTTGCTCCCCTTCCTCCTAGTCGCAACAGAGTCAGAGTCCCCCTAGTCTTTACCTTCCACCCCATCAGCCGTTGCATACAACACATAATCCTCTGGAAATTTCCGCCACCTCCAACAGGGTCCCACCACTAGAGACAATTTTCCCATCTCCACCCCTTTCCGCCTTCCGTAGAGACCGTTCCCTTCGCAACTCCCTAGTTAACTCATCCCTTCCCACCCAAACCACACCCTCACCAAGTACCTTCCCCTGCAACCGCAGAAGATGCTACACCTGTCGCTATACCTCCTCCCTTGACTCTGTCCAGGGACCCTGACAGTCCTTTCAGGTTAGGCAGAGGTTCACTTGCACCTCCTCCAACCTCATCTACTGTATCCGTTGTTCAAGATGTGGACTCTTGTATATTGGCGAGACCAAACGCAGACTGGGCGATCGTTTCGCAGAACACCTTCGTTCAGCCAGCCTGAACTAGCCTGATCTCCCGGTTGCTGGACACTTATTATCTTTCCCATTCCTGCACAGACCTTTCTGTCCTCGGTCTCCTCCATTGTCAGATAGAGGCTAAACGCAAATTGGAGGAACAGCATCTCATATTTCGCTTGGGCAGCTCACAGCCCAGTGGTATGAATATTGATTTCTCTCACTTCAGGTAGCCCCGGCATTACCTCTCTCTCTATCCCTCCCCCACCCAAGATGCACTAGCTTCTCATTTTCACCTTACAAATAGCTAACAATGGCCTGTTTCCTTTATCATCTTTACTTTTTTGCACATCTTTCATTCATTGTTCTGTATCTCTCCACATCACAGTTCATATCACTCGTTTCCCTTATCCCTAACCAGTCTGACGAAGGGTCTCGACCCGAAGCGTCACCCATTCCTTCTCTCTAGAGATGCTGCCGGTCCCGCTGAGTTACTCCAGCTTTTTGTGTCCATCTTCGGTTTAAACCACCATCTGCAGGTCCTTCCTACACATTGCTCAGAAGAGTTCTGATCATCCAGCACGTTGCACAAACTGGGACAAACGTGAGTCCCGGTATAATCACTCGGACACACGCAGAATGGGCACGGTCTGAATAAGATAACTGGATGTAAAGCAAGGTCAGGCAACACCATTGGTGATAGTGCGACCCTACCTGGTGAACTGAATGCTTTCTATGCTCACTTTGAGCTGAAGGCCAACAGGGTTGAAGGTTGACACCCGTCCCTTCAGACTCCAGTGTGCCTCTCCCCAAGGTGACTGTAACAGAGGTTAGATTAGTCTTCCCGAGGGTAAACCCACGAAAATCAACCGGCCCAGACGGATTTCCTGGCCACGTCCTTATTAGCTGCGCGAACCAGCTAGCGGGAGTATTCATGGACATCTTTAATCTCTCCCTACTCTATTCTGAGATACCCATCTGCTTCAAGAAGACCACCATCATCCCAGTGCCAAAGAAAAGCAAGACCTCGTTCGTAAACGACTACCATCCAGTGGCCTTGACATCCACCATCATGAAATGCTTTGAGAGGCTAGTTATGGAACGCATTAAATGCAGTCTACCAAGCGGCCTTAACCCACTGCAGTTCACCTACTGCCACAACAGGTCCATGGATGATGCCATCGCCCTGGCCCTACACTCATCCCTGGAACACCTGGAGGAGAGACACCTACATCAGACTCCTATTCATAGACTACAGCTCTGCCTTTAACACCATTATACCTTCCAAGCTCATCCCCAAACTCACAGGACTTGGTGTCAGCACTCATCTCTGCAACTGGATCCTCGACTTCCTGACCAACAGACCCCAATCAGTGCGGATAGGGGACAAGTCATCCTCTGCGATAATCCTCACCACTGGTGCTCCTCAAGGATGTGTCTTCAGCACCCTTCTTTATTTCTTGTACACCCATGACAGTGCAGCCACGTACAAATCTAATTCAATTTTCAAATTCGCAGACGACACCAGCATTGTGGGATGGATATAAAATAACAATGAGACGGAGGAAGGAGATTGAGAACCTGGGGTCGAGACAACAACCACGATGTTTGTTGCAAGACAATGTCAGCAAGACAAAGGAGATAGTGATCAACTTCAGGAAGCGAAGCGGTACATATACCCCAGTTTGCATTGACAGCGCCAAAGTAGAGATGGTTTAAAACTTAATTCCTAGGAGTCAATATCACCAACAACTTCTCCTGGACCACCCATATTGAAGCAACGACCAAGAAAGCACACCAACGCTTCTACTTCCTTAGAAGTCTTAGGAAGTTTGGCAAGTCCCCTACAACTCCCACCAACTTCTACAGATGCACCAAAGAAAGTATTTTATCAGGATGCATCACAGCTTGGTTTGGGAACAGCTCCATCCAAGACAGCAAGAAATTGCAGCAAATTATAGATGCAGCCCAGACCATCACACAAAACTACCTATTGACTCCATTTATACGTCACGCTGCCTCGGCAAGGTCAGCAGTATTATCAAGGACAAGTCACACCCTGGCCACTCCCTCTTCTCTACCCTCCTATCAGGCAAAAGGTATAGCAGTGTGAAAGCGTACACCTCCAGATTCAGGGACAGTTTCTTCCCAGCTGTTATCAGGCAAACTGAATCATCCTACCACAAACAGAGAGCAGTGCTGAACTACTATGCATTGGTGACCCTCGGACTATCCTTGATTGGACTTTGGTGGCATTATCTTGCCCTGAACATTGTTTCCTTATGTACAGTGCCCTCCATAATGTTTGGGACAAAGACCCATCATTTATTTATTTACCTCTGTACTCTACAATTTGAGATTAGTAATAGAAAAAATCACATGTGGTTAAAGTGCACATTGTCAGATTTTAATAAAGGCCATTTTTCTATGCTGTAATTTCTACATGGTGAAACCAAAACGCAGTTTTTATACATAGTCCCCCCAATTTCAGGGCACCATAATGTTTGGGACACAGCAATGTCATGTAAATGAAAGTAGTCATGTTTACTATTTTGTTGCATATCCTCTGCATGCAATGACTGCTTGAAGTCTGTGATTCATGGACATCACCAGTTGCTGAATGTCTTCTCTGGTGATGCTCTGCCAGGCCTGTATTGCAGCCATCTTTAGTTTATGCGTTTTGGGGGCTAGTCCCATTGTTTTCTCTTCAGCATATAAAAGGCATGCTCAATTGGGTTCCGATCAGTTGATTGACTTGGCCACTCCAGAATTTATCATTTTTTCGCTTTGAAAAACTCCTTTGTTGCTTTAGCAGTATGTTTGGGATCATTGTCGTGTTGTAGAATGAACCGCCGGCCAATGAGTTTTGAGGCATTTGTTTGAACTTGAGCAGATAGGATGTGTCTATACACTTCAGAATTCGTTATGCTACTACCATCAGCAGTTGTATCATCAATAAAGATAAATGAGCCAGTACCTTAAGCAGCCATACATGCCCATGCCATAACACCCCCATCACCGTGTTTCACAGATGAGGTGGTATAAAACATAGAAAATAGGTGCAGGAGGAGGCCATTTGGCCCTTCGAGCCAGCACCGCCATTCATTGTGATCATGGCTGATCATCCACAATCAGTAACCTGTGCCTGCCTTCTTCCGATATCCCTTGATTCCACTAGGCCCTAGAGCTCTATCTAACTCTCTCTTAAATTCATCCAGTGAAATGGCCTCCACTGCCTTCTGTGGCAGAGAATTCCACAAATTTACAACAATCTGGGTGAAAAAGTTTCTTCTCACCTCAGTTGTAAATGGCCTCCCCTTTATTCTTAGACTGTGTCCCCTGGTTCTGGACTCCCCCAACATTGGGAACATTTTTCCTGCATCTAGCTTGTCTAGCTAGTCCTTTTATAATTTTATACGTCTCCATAAGATCCCCTCTCATCCTTCTAAACTCCAATGAATACAAGCCTAGTATTTCCAATCTTTCCTCATATGACAGTCCCTCCATCCCAGGGATTAACCTTGTGAACCTATGTTGTACTGCCTCAATAGCAAGGACGTCCTTCCTCAAATTAGGAGACCAGTACTGCACACAATACTCCAGATGTGGTCTCACCAAGGTCCTATACAACTGCAGAAGGACTTATTTGCTTCTGTACTCAAATCGTCTCATTATGAAGGCCAACATGCCATTAGCTTTCTTCACTGCCTGCTGTACCTGCACGCTTACTTTCTGTGACTGGTGTACAAGGACACCCAGGTCTCGTTGTACCTCCCTTTTACCTAATCTGACACCATTGAGATAATAATCTGCCTCCTTATTTTTGCCGCCAAAGTGGATAACCTCACATTTATCTACATTATTCTGCATCAGCCATGCATCTGCCCACTCATTCAACCTGCCCAAATCACCCTGCAACCTCCTAACATCTTCTTCACAGGTCACACTACCACCCAGCTTTGTGTCATCCGCAAATTTGCTAGTGTTACTTCTAATTCCATCATCCAATTCATTAATGTATATTGTAAATAGTTGCGGCCCCAGCACCGAGCCTTGCAGCACTCCACTCGCCACTGCCTGCCATTTTGACAGGGACCATTAATTCCGACTCTTTGCTTCCTGTCTGCCAACCAATTCTCTATCCATGTCAATACCCTACCTCAATACCATGTGCTCTAATTTTGCTCAGCAACCTTCCGTGTGGTACCTTATCAAAGGCTTTCTGAAAGTCTAGATACACTACATCCATTGGCTCTCCTTTATCCATTTTACTTGTCATATCCTCAAAAAATTCCAGATTATTCAAACTGGATTTCCCCATCATAAATCCATGCTGACTTGGACTGATCCTTTTACCGATATCCAAATGCGCCGTTATTACCTCTTTAATAATTTACTCCAGCATCTTCCCCACCACCGATGTCAGGCTAACATCTATAATTCCCAGTTTTCTCTCTCGCCCCTTTCTTGAAAAGTGGGATAACATTAGCTACCCTCCAATCCATAGGAACTGATCCTGAATCCACAGGAACTGATCCTAAATCATGCTTTGGATCTTGGGCAGTTGCTTCTCTCCTCCATACGTTGCTCTTGCCATTGTTCTGATATGTTCATCTTTGTCTCATCTGTCCACAAGACCTTTTTCCAGAACTGTGGTTGATCTTTTAAGTACTTCTTGGCAAACTGTAACCTGGCCATCCTATTTTTTGCAGCTAACCAGTGGTTTGCATCTTGCATTGTAGCCTCTGTATTTCTGTTCATGAAGTCTTCTGCAGACAGTGGTCATTGACAAATCCACACCTGACTCCTGAAGAGTGTTTCTGATCTGTCGGACAGGTGTTTGGGGGGGGTTTTCTTCATTATAGACAGAATTCTTCTGTCATCAGCTGTGGAGGTCTTTCTTGGCCTGCCAGTCCCTTTGCGATTAGTAAGCTCACCAGTGCTCTCTTTCTTCTTAATGATGTTCCAAACAGTTGATTTTGGTAAGCCTAAGGTTTGGCTGATGTCTTTAACAGTTTTATTGTTTCTCAGTCTCATAATGGCTTCTTTGACTTTAATTGGCACAACGTTGGTCCTCATGTTGATAAACAGCAATAAAAGTTTCCAAAGGTGATGGAGGAAAGACTAGGTGCTGAGAGCTCTCTTATACCTGCATTAAGGAGGCAATCAAACACACCTGAGCAATTACGAACACCTGTGAAGCCATGTGAAGCCTGAAATGGGGGGACTATGTATAAACACAGCTGTAATTTCTACATGGTGAAAGCAAAATGTATAAAAATACCCTTTAATAAAATCTGACAATGTGCATTGTAACCACGTGATTTTTTATACTATTGTTAAATTGTGGAGTACAGAGGCAAATAAATAAATGATGGGTCTTTGTCCCATACATTATGGAGGGCACTGTATCTATACACTGTAAATGGCTCGATTGTAATCATGTTTTGTCTTTCTGTTGACTGGATAGTGCCCAGCAAAAGCTTTTCACTGTACCTCAGTACACGTGATAATAAACTAACCTGAACTAAACTGAATAGAGATCAAATACTGATGCATCCCTTGATGGGAGATTTTGAACAACTAATTTTGTTGAATATTTATCACCCCATGCCTCCTCAAAATGAACCAAAAAATTCAAATAATATTTATGATGTAAATGTCGGCTTTGAATTTGACAAAAATGTAGCGGAGATCTAAAGTGTCCCGTCTGAGGGTCAAAATGCCGATAATTATATCCTATTTAGAAGGAATGTTTTTTACACAGAAGGGTGGTGGGTGCCTGGATCATACCACAGGGGTGGTGATGGTGGAGGCAGATGCAATGGTGGAGTTTGAAGCTTTTGGATAGGTACATGGATATGGAGGGATATGGATGACGTGCAGGCAGATATGAGTTGGTAATAAGTGTCAGTAATGCTGACACAGCAGTTTCCAAAGCTGGCTCAGCACTACCATCTTGAGGGCACTTCGGAGTAGGCACTGACCTCATCAGTAACACCCCATGGCCCACGATTCTTTTAACTGAAAAGGAAAATTTAGCATGATACTAATTCTCCCCCTGAAACAATTGCAAGAAAAAATAGGTCACAGAACAATCTATAACATTAAGCATATTGAAACGTTGTTGTTTTGTGCCACTTGACTAAAGGGAAGAAGCGAAATCCAACAAGTACTTTCCTGCAGGCATGTCTGATATTGCAAGTCCAGAAAGAAGTGATTAATATTATTCAAGATTATCATTTAAAGCTTCCAAGTTTTTTTTCTATTTCTACCTTGTACCAATAGTTGACTGTACCCCTCTGTAAGTCCCTCTCCTGAGAAAACCAGGATCAGGATTTTTCCCCTGTGGAGCTGTTTTTTTCCAGGCTTCTTGCCACACTACATCATGCTCATTTGCAAAAAAATGTATTTCTTCAAAACAAGATGCTGCAAGATGGTAAATTCACCCTCCTATTACACACACACGTCCTCACCCACTGAACTCCATACGTAATAAAACGGGACTGTAGATGCAGGTTTATACCAAAGATAGACATGTTGGACCAGCATTTTGTGTCTATCTTTCATGTGCCCCCTGTCCACCTCAGTTATATCTAGCCTCCTTTTAAGTCCTCTGCAGCCTCCATCCACCCTATAACATCTATCACTCTATCCCTTTGACATAATTTATGACCTTTTTGTTCTGTACCTTTTTAGAGAATTTTCCACCTCCTTGGCAATGCAGTTGTGAATGCCGCCAACACAGTTAGCCACATAGTTCTATAAGAAAATAACTGCAGATGCTGGTACAAATCGATTTATTCACAAAATGCTGGAGTAACTCAGCAGGTCAGGCAGCATCTCGGGAGAGAAGGAATGGGTGACGTTTCGGGTCGAGACCCTTCTTCAGACTGATGTCAGGGGGCGGGACAAAGGAAGGATATAGGTGGAGACAGGAAGATAGAGGGAGATCTGGGAAGGGGGAGAGGAAGGGAGGGACAGAGGGACTATCTAAAGTTGGAGAAGTCGACGTTCATACCACTGGGCTGCAAACTGCCCAGGCGAAATATGAGGTGCTGTTCCTCCAATTTCCGGTGGGCCTCACTATGGCACTGGAGGAGGCCCATGACAGAAATGTCAGACTGGGAATGGGAGGGGGAGTTGAAGTGCTCGGCCACCGGGAGATCAGTTTTGTTAATGCGGCGAAGCGATCGCCGAGCCTGCGCTTGGTTTCGCCGATGTAAATTAGTTGACATCTAGAGCAGCGGATGCAATAGATGAGGTTGGAGGAGGTGCAGGTGAACCTTTGTCTCACCTGGAAAGACTGTTTGGGTCCTTGGATGGAGTTGAGGGGGGAGGTAAAGGGACAGGTGTTGCATCTCGTGCGGTTGCAGGGGAAAGTGCCCGGGGTTGGGGTGGTTTGGGTAGGAAGGGACGAGTGGACCAGGGAGTTACGGAGGGAACGGTCTCTGCGGAACGCAGAGAGGGGAGGGGATGGGAAGATATGGCCAGTGGTGGGGTCCCGTTGTAGGTGACGGAAATGTTGGTGGATGATATGTTGGATCCGCTGGCTGGTGGGGTGGAAGGTGAGAATGAGGGGGATTCTGTCCTTGTTCTAGCCACATAGTTAGCCACATAGTTAGTTTGGTATAAACCCGGGTTCGATCCCGGCTACGGGTGCTGTCTGCACGGAGTTTGTGCGTTCTCCTCGTGACCTGCCTGGGTTTTCTCCGAGATCTTCGGTTTCCTCCCACACTCCAAAGACGTACAGGTATGTAAGTTAATTGGCTTGGTAAATGTAAAAATTGTCCCTAGTGGGTGTAGGATAGTATTAATGTGCGGGGATCGCTGGTCGGCGCGGACCCGGTGGGCCGACTGGCCTGTTTCCGCACTGTATCTCTAAACTAAGAATACTGAACACAGTCGGAGCTGTACAATGTGGAAACGGGCTCAGCCCATCTTATCCTGACCTTGCCATCCAAGTTGACAAACTGCACGAGTCCCATTTGACTGCATTCTGCCCATACCCTTTCAAACCTTTCCTATCCACTTCTCCACTTTTTCTTTCCATTTTTAAATAACTATCTACAAATTTTACTTGTGGATATATATGGGTTCACATCCTGAATCCATCTCTAAGCAAGGGTATCCTTTCTTTCTGTGAAGGGATGTGGAAAAATTACCACATTTAAAGGCAGTACATGAATTTATGTTGTTGTCACAAACCAAGCCGCTTTCTCCATTAGTTTGTTAAATCAATCATCTACTCTCAGTAATTGTAACGTCTTAATAGACCGATAGCAATTGAATGATGAAGTGACTCCAGTCTAGTAGAATATTTATTCATCATCACTTAAAAATAAATTTTTGAAAAAGCGGTATTGTTTAGTTTATTTTCACATTTAATGAATTTTCCACCTTCTTGGCAATGCTGTTATGAATGCCTCTCTTTAGGCAGTCTTGGTGTGAGATGGCAATATAAAGGATTTGGATGTCAGTAGTGAAGATGGGCTCTATGGAAGGCAGCAAACTGGAGACAAACAAAAGCAAGGGAAACCCAAACCATTGACTGCAGGGTAAATAAGACAATGGGAAATCCCATCAAAGGCAGCAGAGATTTGAGTCCAAATACAGAATCCGTGTCTCATTTTAGTTTAGTCAGTTTATTGTCATGGGGCACAGTGAGAAGAATGTAGTTGTGCACTGTCCAGTCAGCGGAAAGACTGCACACGATTACAATCAAGCAGGCCACAGATACAGGATAAAGCCAATAACGTTTAGTGCAAGGTAAAGTCTAGTTAAGTCCAATTAATGATAGTCTGAGGGTTTCCAATGAGGTAGAGGGTAGGTCAGGTCTGCTCACTAGTTGGTGATAGGATAGTTCAGTTGCCTGATAACAGCTGGGGATAAACTGTTCCTGACTCTGGAGGTGTGCGCTTTCACACTTCTTGTACCTCTTGTCTGATGGGAGAGGGGAAAACGTGGAGTGACTGGGGTGTGATATGTCCTTGATTATGCTGGTGGCCTTACCGAGGCAGCGTGAAGTGTAGGTGGAGTCAATGGAAGGGAGGTTGGTTTATGTGATGATCTGGGCTGCGTCCACAATTCTCAGTAATTTCTTGCGGCCTTGGATGGAGCTGCTCCCAAACCAAGCTGTGATGCATCTCAATAAAATGCTTTCCATGGTACATCTGTAGAAGTTGGTGAGTGTTGTTGGGGACATGCTGAAATTCCTCAACCTTCCAAGGAAATAGAAGCAATGGTGTGCTTTCTTGGCCATAGCTTTGATATGGCTTGATATAATCTCTTATAATGCCCCAGGCTAAGCAAGGGAATAGAATTGTCTGAAGAAATGTCCGAGCACAAAACATCACCTATCCACATTCTCCATCGATGTTGCCTGACCCATTGAGTCATTCCTACAATTTGTCTTTTTCCTGTAAATCGGCATCTGCAGCTCCCTGTGTCGCCAGAATATTTTGATGCAAGGGCTGCTTTAGCTGAAACCTGGATGCCAGAAAATGTGACGGTCATTTGCTTCTGATTCTATGTTCTCAACCATTCAATGACTGACTGCTAATTGCAGGCATATTCTTGAATTGGTTGAAATCCATGTGCCCTGTTCAAGTTGTTATTACATTGAACAAAAGGTAAAATGGTTTGTAGAGTGGTCAGGAATCGGCTAATAGTCCATTTCCTCGAGTTAAAGAAATGATGAAAATTAGTATATATTCACTCGAAACTTGTCTTTAATTTGAATTTGTTAAGTGAAAAATAACCGTAAAATTAGTGTGAACAATCAGAAGAAATATTCAGTGTTTAAAAAAAGGGAAGTCGTGCCTTTCGATATAGGGTATGTCTGTAACGCTTGTCTTAAGCAAGTTGAGTGTTTAATCTCCAAAATTGTTAGCTTTTATTAAAATAATAATGTGATTTAAATGTTACCTTTCAAAACAGTTGCTTCCATGATTTAAAAGGTATACATTACTGATATTCTGTTATTACTGATGTGATTAAAACCATTTTATCAAATTGCTTATCTGTGCTAGAATGGATTAAATCAAGCAATGTAGGTTAATAAAATCATAAAGTATCAACAAATTACTGCGGTTCATCTCCAAGGTAATAGTTTTTAAAATCAGAGAGGTTTTGCTGTTTAGTTATTCATCGAGTATTGGGAGCAATTGTGTTGTCCGCATTTCAAAAAATATGTGGCGACAGTGGAGATAGCAGGGAGCTGCAGGCTTTACCTGCAGAGAGATTGAACAAGCTATCTCTCTCTCCTGTGGGGAAAAAAGCTGGCTGAGAAATCATCTAATGGCTTAAAATTATGTGATTTTGATAGGGTAGAGCAGAGAAGATGTTTCTTTCTCCTGGGTATTCTAAACTCGAGATCATGAACTTGACGCTGTCACTAATAAATCCATTATCAATTTCAAGAGAAACTGCTGTAGCCAGGGGTCTGGAGAAGAGTCCTGACCTGAAACGTCGCCTATCCTTTTTCTGCCAGAGATGCTCCCTGACCCACCGAATTACTCCAGCTCTTTGTGTCTATCTCTGCTTTAGCCAGGGAATGGTTAGAACGTCGAGCCGAACACAAGGAGAACTTGGGGTGAATAGAGAGCAAAAGGAAAATTGTTGGAGAACCAAGCGAGTCAAGCAGCATCTGTGGAGGCACTTTGGATCGAGGCCCTGCTTTAGGACAGAGAGTGTAGATGGGAGGTAGCCCGTGTGATGAAGTGGCAGGGAGGGGCGAGGCAGGGGCTGGTCAGTGAGAGATGGAAATAGGTGAGGAGGTGGTTAGGGGGCAGGTGGGGCCAAATGAGGCCAGGAAAAGGTGGGCGATAGATAGAGACAGAGAAGGAAAGAAGGGAGAAAGGGCGAGGGGGAAGATGGTTAATTCCACTGATGTGTTCCTGAAATGGAGAGGAGAATGAATGAACTTCAGGGTGATGTTAGCCGAGTTCTGTAATTCTGATTCAAAGAAGATAAAGATCCCGAAGAAGGGTCTCAACGTCACCCATTCCTTCTCTCCAGAGAAGCTGCTTGACCTGCTGAGTTACTCCAGCATTTTGTGTCTATCTTCAGGGTAAATTCCTGATCTTCTAATGTATCTTGTTATGGCATGTGCTTTTGAAAGAATCTGCACTTACTCTGTAGCTGTAACACAAGATTTTGCACACAATATACCGGATCTATAGCATGATGTGATTGTGCACACAATATACCGGATCTATAGCATGATGTGATTGTGCACACAATATACCGGATCTATAGCATGATGTGATTTTGCACACAATATACCTGATCTATAGCGTGATGTGATTGCATAGCATGGCAAACAAGTTATTTTTTTACTGTATCTGGAACACGCGACAATAATAAACCAATATTCATAACAAGCAGCATTCAGGGTGGTACTGGGAACCTGAAACTCACTCATCAGGAACTCACAGGAGTCCCACATTAGCAGTGAAGGATCGCACCATCTCACCTGTCACCGCGGAGCCTACGGAACCAGTGCAGAACCACGTCACTGCTGATCCCAAGGGACTGCCTAAGTCAGTAAATCTAAGCTAATTTAATGGTCGTGCAGGTGTCGGGAATGCCATCTCTCCGCTCTGCTTCTGTGGGTTGTTGTGCCATCTACTCATAGAGTGATACAGTGTGGAAGCAGGCCCTTCTGCCCAACTTGCCTACATGTCCCAGCTACACTGGTCCCACCTGCCTGCGTTTGGTCCATATCCCTCCAAAACAGTCTTTCCATGTGCCTGTCTAACTGTTGCGATAGTCCCTGATTCAACTACCTCCTCTGGCAGCTCGTTCCATACACCCACCACCCTTTGTGTGAAAAAGTTACTCAGATTCTATTAAATCTTTCCTCCTTCATCTTAAATCTATGTCCACTGGTCCTCGATTCCCCTACTCAGGGCAAGAGACTGTGCATCTACTCGATCTATTCCTTTCTTGATTTTATACACCTCTATAAGATCACCCCTGATCCTCCTGCGCTCCAAGGAATAGAGTCCCAGCCTACTCAACCGCTCCCTGTAGGTCAGATCCTCTAGTCCTGGCAACATCCTCGTAAATCTTCTCTGAACCCTTTCCATCTTGACAGCATCTGCACCAGGATTTTTGAAGCTGTAAGCACAAGGCAAGTTTTGTGCTTGTTTTTTAGACAATAGACAATAGGTGCAGGAGGAGGCCATTCGGCCCTTCGAGCCAGCACCGCCATTCAATGTGATCATGGCTGATCATTTTCAATCAGTACCCCGTTCCTGCCTTCTCCCCATACCCCCTGACTCCGCTATCCTTAAGAGCTCTATCCAACTCTCTCTTGAATGCATTCAGAGAATTGGCCTCCACTGCCTTGTGAGGAAGAGAATTCTACAGATTCACAACTCTCTGACTGAAAAAGTTTTTGTGTCGATAAATGATGCATTCTCCAAACCAAACTCAGAGCCCTGCCAGGGTATATACAGGATACCAATCGCAGTGCAGAAGGCACTGGTGCTCCCTTGTACATCTTTCCCAAGCATTCTCCTGCATTTACTGTCAAAGCCAACTATTAAATGACCTCGGAAGTTGTAATCTGATCATCATTGCGGCATGACGGGCCATGCTGTTTGCTTTTGAGGCACAGATACCACGCTACCTTTTTACTGGCTGTGCTTATCTGATGGTTTTAAAAAAAATAGTTGGCAGCAGGAAATCCACAGGAATACAATTACAGCTCCTTCACCGTAGATTAGGCCAGTATTTCAATTCTCCGCCAGTCGTGGGATTTGCTCTGTGCTCCAGGTTCATGTAAATTTATCTGCCTCACCTGCAGTCATTCTCCACAATGCCAAGGGTTGTGCATGAACTTAGTTAGCTTTGCTCTTCACAGTAAAATGTTATTTTGTGTTTAGGAATGATTCTGACAACAGTGACAACAGTTGCCATGACACGAAGCTTGGCGGAAGTTGTAGTCGGAGCAATTTAGATTATGGCGAGAGACAGATGACAAATTCGGGGGAGGATTGAACCCATTATGATTCCGACGGGCTGAATGGCCAGCTTCTGTGCTGTCCTTGCACCAGCCAGCCTCACTCAGTCAGATATTACGCATGCACTCTCTGAGGTTCACACGCGGATGGATAATGCCCAGCGTCCCCCACAACCCAAGAACTGTGAATTGCCCCATGGTGGACCAGAAATAAAAGAGGCTGGTTGGAGCATTCGGGAAAAAAAGAGCAACTCTTCTTTCATAAGTGATAGGAGCAGAATTAGGCCATTTAGCGCATCAAGTCTACTCTGCCATTCAATCATGGTTGATCTGTCTTAACCCCATTCTCCTCCCCATAACTCCTGACACCTGTACTAATCAAGAATCTATCTATCTCTACTTTAAAAATATCCATTGACTTGGCCTCCACAGCCTGTGGCAGTGAATTCCACAGATTCACCACCCTCTGACTAAAAAAAATCCTCATCTCCTTCTGAACCGAAATTCCTTTTATTCTGAGACTATGGCCTCTGGTCCTAAATTCTCCCACTAGTGGAAACATCCTCTCCACACCCACTTTATCCAAGCCTATCACTATTCAGTAAGCTTCAATGAGGTCCCCCCTCATCCTTCTAAACTCTAGCGAATACAGGCCGAATGCTGTCAAACGCTCATCATATGTTAAGCCACTCATTCCTGGAATCATTCTTGTAAAACTCCTTTGGTACCCTCTCCATTGCCAGAACACCCTTCCTCAGATATGAGACCAAAACCACTCACTTTGTTGAAGAAAGCCACCTGGAATTGAACATTGAGTGAAATATTGCTACATATCCTGTTTGTCATTCAACAGTGTAAGAGTCTAATCAGCAATGGTTGTCCACTTGAACAAAGGTCTGACTGGCATTGCCCTTTTGATGCTTGCATTCCCCCCTGATGCTGCACAGCCTGCATTTCTGCATGTGTGCATTCACACTGAACTCCACCGTTCTACGTCCCCTCTCTTTGTTCGCCTGCCCTTTCATGTTCCATGTTCCACATTCCAATCATTTTTTTGTACAATATTGCCAGCTCCCCTCACATGACACTGCTCCTGCCCCCCCCCCCCCCCCCCACTACTCATTTTCACCTGTGCCAATCCAACAACCCAATCCAACAACTTATTCTGCACTAACCTTCCAGGCCCCTTTGAACCATCCTAGAGGAAGCCCCGATAGCTACCACCCATCCTTGGCGCTGATGTTTCCCCTGCCCCCAGGCCTGGTTCCTCACACCATTCACCCTCCTTGACCCAGGCTTCCCACTATCACTCTGCCCCCACCTTTCTCCTCTCCCCAACCGGCCCCTCCTCTCCCCCATTGGCCTCTCCTCCCCCCATCCCCACCGATCTCCTCTTCTCCCCACTCATCGGCCTCTCTTCTCCCCCCCCCCCCCATTAGCCTCTTCTCTCTCCCCCACCTCAGCCTCTCCTCCCCTCCCCCACCAGCTTCTCTCTCTTCCCCCCTCACCAACCTTTCCCCTCAATCACCAGATTAATCTGCTCCCCAACCACCCTCTCCCATTTGATAGTTGTGTGAGGACTCTTGTCGGAAAAAATCCTTGCTATCCCAACACCAATATCACAACACAGACAGTGACAGAATTCCTACAGAAGTGAAAGTAGTTCACGGGGACTGGTTACGCTTAGAAACAGTGACATTTGCAAATATTCATGATCAGACAAAAATTGGCAACACTTCCTCCATCAAAACTAGTAATGGTGGGAATTCTTCCCACCCTGATTCCTGTAGAGACTCTATCCTCTACTCCCAATTCCTCCGTCTACGCTGCATCTGCGCCCAAGATGAGGTCTTCCATACCAGGACATCTGAGATCTCCTCATTCTTTAGGGAACAGGGGTTTCCCTCTTCCATCATCAGTATACTGTCTCCTCAGTATCCCGCATCTCCGCTCTTGCTCTCCCTCCCCCAGTCACAACAGGGACAGGGTCGCCCTAGACCTCACCTATCACCCCATCAGCCGTTGCATACAACACATAATCCTCCGACATTTTTGCCACCTCCAACGGGACCCCACCACTAGCCACATCTTCCCATCTCCTCCGCTTTCTGCAGAGACTGTTCCTTCCCCAACTCCCTGGTTAACTCATCCCTTCCCACCCAAACCACCCCCTCCCCAGGTACCTTCCCCTGCAACCGCAGGAGATGCAACACCTGTCCCTGTACCTCCCGCCTCCACACTGTCCAAGAGCCCCGACAGTCTTTTCAGGTGAGGCAGAGGTTCACTTGTGCCTCCTCTAACCTCATCTACTGTACACGCTGTTCCAGGTGTAGACTCTGATATATCGGCGAGACCAAGCGCAGGCTCGGTGATCGTTTTGCGGAACACCTCCACTCAGTCCGCCGAAACCTACCTGATCTCCCAGTTGCTAAACACGTTAACTCCCCCTCTCATTCCCACACTGACCTTTCTGTTGTCGGCTTCCTCCATTGTCAGAGTGAGGCCCAGCCTAAATTGGAGGAACAACACCTCATATTTCGCTGGGGCAGCTTACATCCCAGCGGTATGAATATTGACTTCACTAACTTCAAGTAACCCTTGCCTTCTCTCTCGCTCTCTCTCTCCACCCCTCCCCTTCCCAGTTTTCTGACTAGTCTGACTGTCCTCATTTATATTTTATCTCTGATTGCTTTGTTGTTAACTTATCCTAGTTAACAATGATTTATTCTAGATTTTCCTTGATCTCTATCCCCTTTGATGTCTCGTTTTCCCATTGTACACTTCCTTATCTCTGTATCTCTCCCTCCCCTGACTCAGTCTGAAGGGAAGGGTCTCGACCCATTCCTTCTATCCAGAGATGCTGCCTGTCCCGCTGAGTTACTCCAGCATTTTGGGTCTATCTTTAGTAATGGGGGGAAATGTGGTTAATTGATATGGTTCATTGTTTACACCATTTTATGTTTGATCTATTTAAGCTCCTGAACCTAATTTATCAGGCACTAGTGTGTATGAAGGAACTGCAGATGCTCGTTTACACCAAAGATAGACATTTACACCAATAATACTTTATCATATTGTTTACAGTGTACTATGTTTACATATTCTGTTGTGCTGCAGCAAGTACGAATTTCATTGTTCTATCTGAGACATATGACAATAAAACACTCTTGACTCTTGACAAAATGCTGGATTAACTCAGCGGGACAGGCAGCATCTCTGGAGAGAAGGAATGGGTGACGTTTCCGTTCTAAAGAGGGGTCGCAACCCAAAATGTCACCCATTCATTCACTCCATAGATGCTGCCTGTCCCGCTGAGTTACTCCAACATATTATCAGACACTAGAATGATTTTGCAGATTAAAAAATAGTACATTTGTGCAGGCAGGTCTTCAATGTTTGAAAGAAAAGTAAGTTAACATTTTTGGTGGGAGATACAGTTAAACGTTTTGCTAAACAAAGTTTCTCATGATCGCTAATAACTTATTTGTTCCTCAAACTGCTTGACTTGTTAAGAATAATCCATTCCTCTTGTTTAGGATTATTATTGTCATGTATACCAAGGCACAGTGAAAATAATTGTTTTGCATGTTATCCAAACAGATCAGATAATACTAAACGTAAATATCATCAAGTCAAGCTCGTACAATAGAGCAAATACAGAGTGCAAAATATAGTTCTCAGCATTAACGCAACAGTTCCACAGACACAGTTGTTCTTACTGCTTGTTTGCTAAAGTGAGTTAGTGGAGGCCAAGTCGATGGATATTTTTAAGGCGGAGATTCACAGATTTTTGATTTGTACGGGTTTCAGGGGTTCTGGGGCGATGGCAGGAGAATGGGGTTGAGAGGGAAAGATAGATCAGCCATGATTGAATTGTGGAGTACACTTGATTGGCCAAATGGCCTTTTTCTGCTCCTACAACTCATGAACTTATGAATTGGATGTATTTTTTTAAATCAGTAGCTGCGAACAATCATTATGGAAACATTCAAAATTGCTCCAAGCTTTTATTTATCATGAAACATTGCAAAGTACACTGAAGGATTGTGTTCTAAATATTAAACAATGCAGCGATTTAAAAGTAGGAGATTTCTTTATCCCTTGCGGCGCGTGTGCTTTGTAAACTGCACTCTGTACAAGATCCTGGAAAATAAGGGTGTAGAAATCGTTGTTTATTCATGTGGCTTTTTAATCTGGGTGGAATTGGCTCTGTAATATATAATTAATCAATTATGCACAGGGTGCTGTTCCATGTACCAAAATATTCCTCTGTATTACAAGCAGTTTGATTTGAGTGTTATCAGTCTGAAGAAGGGTCTCGACCCGAAACGTCGCCCATTCCTTCTCTCCTGAGATGCTGCCTGACCTGCTGAGTTACTCCAACATTTTGTGAATAAATACCTTCGATTTGTAACAGCATCTGCAGTTATTTCCTTACACTACCTTTTGGGTTCAGGATCGTTCCGAGTCAGCATGGATTTAAGAAGGGGAAATCATGCTTGACTAATCTTCCGGAATTTTTTGAGGATGTAACTAGGAAAATTGTGGATGTGGTGTACGTTGACTTTCAGAAAGCCGTCGACATGGTCCCACATAGGAGATTAGTGGGCAAAATTAGAGCACATGGTATTGGGGATAGGGTACTGACATGGATAGAAAATTGGATGACAGACAGAAAGCAAAGAGTGGGGATAAATGGGTCCCTTTCAGAATGGCAGGCAGTGACTAGTGGGGTGCCGCAAGGCTCGGTGCTGGGACCGCAGCTATTTACAATATACATTAATGACTTGGATGAAGGGATTAAAAGTACCATTAACAAATTTGCAGATGATACAAAGCTGGGTGGTAGTGTGAACTGTGAGGAAGATGATAGGAGGTTGCAGGATGACTTGGACAGGTTGTGTGAGTGGGCGGATGCATGGCAAATGCAGTTTAATGTGGATAAGTGTGAGGTTATCCACTTTGGTGGTGAGAATAGGAAGGCAGATTATTATCTGAATGGTGTCAAGTTAGGAAAAGGGGACGTACAACAAGATCTGGGTGTCCTAGTGCATCAGTCACTGAAAGGAAGCATGCAGGTACAGCTGGCAGTGAAGAAAGCCAATGGAATGTTGGCCTTCATAACAAGAGGAGTTGAGTATAGGAGCAAAGAGGTCCTTCTGCAGTTGTGCAGGGCCCTAGTGAGACCGCACCTGGAGTACTGTGTGCAGTTTTGGTCTCCAAATTTGAGGAAGGATATTCTTGCTATTGAGGGCGTGCAGGGTAGGTTTACTAGGTTAATTCCCGGAATGGCGGGACTGTCATATGTTGAAAGACTGGAGCGACTAAGCTTGTATACACTGGAATTTAGAAGGATGAGAGGGTTTCGTATTGAAACATATGATTATTAAGGGGTTGGACACGTTAGAGGCAGGAAACATGTTCCCAATGTTGGGCGAGTCCAGAACCAGAGGCCACAGTTTAAAAATAAGGGGTAGGCCATTTAGAACGGAGATGAGGAAAAACATTTTCATCAGAGACTTGTAAATCTGTGGAATTTTCTGCCTCAGAAGGCAGTGGAGGCCAATTCTCTGAATGCATTCAAGAGAGAGCTGGATAGAGCTCTTAAGGATAGCGGAGTCAGGGGGTATGGGGAGAAGGCAGGAATGGGGTACTGATTGAGAATGATCAGCCATGATCACATTGAATGGTGGTGCTGGCTCGAAGGGCCGAATGGCCTCCTCCTGCACCTATTATCTATTGTCTATTAAAACCACACCACCAACGCCCAGCTCTACGGGGGGATTCCACCTCTGACCGAGAAGATCAGGTCGAGAAGGATGAGGCTCACTGGTCACTGCCACCGCCATCCAGAAATACCAGCAAACAAGGTTGTGCTGTGGGAACCCACCCATGGAAGACGGAACCCGGGATGACCCAACATGACGATGCTGAAGATGTTGATGGAAGACGCATATGTAGAGACAAAAGAGGAGCTTGCCAGCTGTATGGAGGACAGAGATGTGTGGTGCGTCCGTCACCATGCCCGTCGGAAACCAGCACCACGGCGTCGCTAATGTTTTCAACGATTTTAATTAATTTAATTAAAAAACCAACATAACAATTTCAATTTAAATTGAGTATCAACAATTGATCCTAAAGCTGACTGAACCAATGAATGGGTGTCCTCTCTCCAGATGCTTCACTTCCTAAATTAAACTACCTCTGTTGCTACATGAGAGGGATTATTGAATTTGCTATTGCTGAAGTGCATTTATCTTTTTTTAAACTGCAATTAGCATGAGTATGTGTTCCGATTAAGAAATGCTGTATTGCTTAAAGCACATCCCCGTTGATATGAGAGTTGTGAAATTGAGAACTAGAGAGCAGCCCTGAACTACTATCCGGCTTTATGGTGCACTAAACGTTATTCCCCTATTGGCACTCAACCCAGGCGACTCTTTGTGTGCTGGTCACAGAAGTGGATCTGCAATCACACATTACAATCGCTGCACTCTTTTAAATCTCTACTCCCACAGCAGCATTTCTTACTTTCACTATGCTAGTCCCTTCATCATGCATCTGTATGCTGCGGATGACTCAATTGTAATCATGTGCTGTCTTTCTGCTGACCGGTTAGCACGCAACAAAAGCTTTTCACTGTACCTCGCTCGGTACACGTGACAATAAACTAAACTGATAGTTCATTGTGCGTCCGGGGCACACTTGTTGTGGCGCGTGCAGGGTAATTCTTGGGTTGGAGCAAGAGTCTGCGGCTGGAATTGTTGCTTGCGTAACTGTGCCATTAGTTCCCGGGCCAGGCCCCCTTGTCTGAAGAAGGATCTCGACCTGAAACGTCACCCGTTCCTTCTCTCCAGAGATGCTGCCTGTCCTGCTGAGTTACTCCAGCATTTTGTGTCTATCTTCGGTTTAAACCAGCATCTGCAGCACATTCCTTGTGCTGCCGACAGGGGGCCAAAGGTGTTGATCTTTCACTGGGTGCTTTGCTTTGTATCCTATCATTACATCATGCCCAACGTGGGCCCATTATCACCGCCACCACTTCCTCATTACTGGCTGACCCCTCAGCAGCTTAGTGAGTGGCTACTGTATATAACGATGAGTGGAACTGATTGGCTGAAACCGGCTTGCAGTTGAAATTAAATGCATGGTTCCTCGATTGTGCAGGAGATTAATTCAAATTAAATTCAAGTACTCTTCATTAAGTAGTTTACATCACCACCCACGTGGTATCTATGTATATAGGGACAGGCAGAATCTCTGGAGAGAAGGAATGGGTGACATTTCGGGTCGAGACCCTGAGTCTGAAGGATCTCTACCCGAAACATCACCCATTCCTTCTCCCCAGAGATGCTGCCTGTCCTGCTGTTACTCCAGCATTTTGTGTCTAACTTCAGTGTAAACCAGCATCTGCAGCTCCTTCCTATATATCTTTGTACCCGTAGATAGAATGGATTGTGTCAAACGAAGAGAAACTTTTTCTGCTGCTCATCTTGCAATAGTAATGTGTTGTTTCACAAAAGGACACAGAGTGCTGGAGTAACTCAGCGGCTCAGGCTGGAGAACATGTTTCCGGTCGGGACCTTTCCAGTGTGTGTCAGTCTGGACAGTACAGAGTTGGGACAGGGCCCGTCTCTTTGTTCCGGTTCAGTAGGGACTTTGATACATTTGGCTGGATTTTAATGCTTTTGTAATTCATTTGAAATTTGTTTCACTTTATGAGAACGTGAATTTTGGTCACCCGTTCTCAGGTGTAAGGACTAAATGTGAAAATGTTTGCGTGGACCAAGCAAGAGACCACCATGTTGAATGATAATTATTAAATTTCCAAAGTCCTGTGTGTGTGTACACTTTGCATTATTAGTAACATTTCACTATCATGGACTGATATTTATTTTTTAAATAGTATCAGAGTACTTGTTCTGCAGACATACAGCCCACATGTGCTAATATTATGAATAATTTCTAGCTGCACAGTTCATTGCACATAATAATTAACATACCTGGGTTGTAAATCGGACTGAGTTTAGAAAATTGTGCTGTTTTCGTCATTAAAGATGTATTTTTTGCATGAATCTCACAAATATTCACCATTCTTTATTTCCTGTGCAGCTTCGAAACAACCTTGTTTTGTGCATCTTCGAAACAACCTTGTTTTGTGCATCTCAGGCCATGTAATAGAGAAGCCAATCAGTGTAAATGGCATGGCCTTTTATACTTTGGGTGGGGAGAAAATGTTCCTGGTGCTTATCTAAATGGGATGACAGTCCACTCCACGAGTCTCCTTTGCTCAGCTTTAATGGAACGTTATGTCAGGGAGGCCTTAGAACTCAATGGAATGTTACTTTATGGTCGTAACTTGCCAATTAAAATGGAAGTTCTGCTGTCTAAAGGCAAGATAGTCCTTCTGCCTTTTGATTCCTCCTTTTTCTCCTGTCTCCAGGTCCTAACATGCATATAATTCCACTTTTGCCAGGTGAAATTAAAAATAGATACATGGAACATAGAACAACTCAGCACAGGAAAGAGCCCTTTGGCTCCCGATGTTTGTGCCGACCATGATGCCAAGTGAAACTGATCTCACATGATCCATGTCCCTCTATTTCCTGCACTTCCATGTGCCTATCTAAAATCTGATAAACGCCACTATCATATCTGCGTCCAGCACCACCTCTAGCAATGTGTTCCAGGCCCCCACTACATTCAGTGTAAAGCAAACATCTGCCCTGCACATCTCCATTTAACTTTCCCCCTCTCACCATATAGGTATGATCTCTGGAGTTGGACGTTTCCACCCTGTGGAAATAGTTTTGACTATCCCATCTGTGCCTGTCAATTTTTTATACTTCAGTCAAAAGTCTCGCCTTAACATTTAGATTTAGAGATACAGCGCGGAAACAGGCCCTTCGGCCCACCGAGTCCGCGCCGCCCAGCGATCCCCGCACATTAACACTACCCTACACACACCAGGGACAATTTTTGCATATTACCCAGTCAATTAACCTACATACCTGTATGTCTTTGGAGTGTGGGAGGAAACCGAAGATCTCAGAAAACCCACGCAGGTCACGGGGAGAACGTACAAACTCCGTACAGACGGCGCCCGTAGTCAGGATCGAACTGGAGTCTCCGGCGCTGCATTCGCTGTAAGGCAGCAACTCTACCGCTGCGCCACCGTGCCGCAATCAGACGTTCTAGAGAAAACATCCTCTCCCTGTAGTTGAAACCCTCTAAATCAGGCAGCGTTCTGGTAACCACCTCTGCTCCCTCTCCAAAGTCTCTGCATCTTTCC